>NW_024582075.1:17571751-17608441 GCF_017639235.1 Corvus kubaryi
CCCCCGTCTCCCCTCCCTGCCCCACAAGGAGACCTTCGGGAGGCCCCTGTCTCCTCTCCCCTCTCTGCCCTGCATTGAGACCCTTCGGGAGGCCCCTGTCTCCCCTCCGTGCCCTGGGGCCCCCTCTGCTGCCCGGTTCGTGGCGCCAGAGAAGCTCCGGCACTCCGCCCGTCTCTCGGCAGCACATGGCGCCCGGTGCCGAGGAGGCTCTGCAGGACAGCGGCTCCGCCGCGGCGGCCGGGCTGTGCCCCATCTGCCTGGACGACGTGGACGACGCGGCCCACGTGGACAGCTGCCTGCACACCTTCTGCTTCGGCTGCATCCGGCAGTGGGCTGCCGTGCGCGCCGCCTGCCCGCTCTGCCGCCAGCGCTTCGGCCGCGTCCTGCACGCGGTCCGGGCGGACGACGACTACCAGGAGTACGTGCTCGGCCCGGCCGGCTGCCGGCAGAGCGCCGCGGCCGCGCCCAGGGTGCGCGGCACATCCCCGCACTGGCGCTACCAGCTGCGCCCCCGGCCCCGCAGCGATCCCGCTGCCGGGAGAAGGGGGCCGCCGGCGGAGGGCCGAGGGAGAGATCCGAGGACCTCTGACACCTCTGCCTGATCGGCTGCGCTCGACCGGCCCTGCCGGGGGACCTGCCATCCGCTGGGAGCGCGGCCTGCGGCCTTCACGCACTTGGAATGAATATCCAGCAGCTTTCCAGAGTGCGCGTCTCTCAAAACCACTTGGTATATTGCATGTGAACACACTAATTAGGGGGAGGTGTTACCTTATCTCTGCCTCTCTTTTTCAATACTATTATTATTAGTCATAATAGTATTGTTATTTTTTAAATTATTAAAGTGTTCTTAAACCCAAGGTTTAATCTTGTCTTTCCAATTTTGATGCTACAAAATTTTGATGCTACAGGGGGCGGCAAGTGGCTGCACGGAACTTAGTTGCTGGCTGGGGTTCTCCACTTCGTTGTGCTGGTGCTGGAAAATCATTGGCTTTGTGGACACTGAACAAAGATCCAGAAGCTTTTCAGAGCATGATTATCTCAAAATCAAAGAAAGCCACTGCAGGCAATGCTTTCCAGCATTGTCTCATCAATGCAGGAAAACAAAAGGGCAGAATGTCTGGAATGTGCTGTGAACTTTATATAAATGCTGCGACAGAGCCCCTTTCACTCTTACTCCCCAAGCCTTCCCTCTCCAAGCACCAGAGCATGGCTGTCCAAGCCCTGTGGCCATCAGCCAGGATGCCTGACCTGAAGCAAAGCCAGGTCCACAGATACAGGCCATGCTGACAACCCTCTCCCTCCTGGTGCCTCCACACCCAAATGAATTCGGTCATCCCCTTGTCAGAGCCCTCTGAGCCTTCCTCTGACACGTCTGTACAGCAGCAGCCCAACTCCTCCAGCCCCAAACCCCACGGCCATGGCTGGAAGGCAGGAGAGGGCTGGATTCAGGCTTCACAAAAGATACTGCTGGGGACCATCTGCTGACCTGCACACCTCAGCTTGGCGTTTTTTGGAGAGCAAAGCTCTAAACTCCAAGCATCCCGGGGCTTCGGAAGCCACCCAGGAAGCAAACTGCCATGCAAGCCAAGCATATCTCTGCCGTGGGCCAAAACATGGGCTTCTCACCCCTCTCCACCTCCCAGTCTTACTGGGCCCATCCCAGTCCCCCACTTTGAATCCTTTCCCCAGATACACCAGCACCAGGCTTGAACATTTCCACAAGCTCTGCAACAGTCCCCTCTTGCAGTGTTGGGGCAGCCCCACAGACTCTTGTCCCACATCCCACATGGGTCCCAGCCCTGCTGGCAGAGAGTCCCCACAGCCAGTGAGGCCCCGGAGCTGCATTCCTGTGGGAGCCATCTCAGCTTGGCAGGGAAGGGCCTGGGGACATCAACCTGCGAATGGCACTGGTGGTGTGTCCTGCGGCCAAAAGGCCAAGAGCCTCCTGGGGGGCACTGGGTGTGCTGCCAGCGGGACAGGGAGAGATCCCGCCCTCTCCTCTGCCTGAAGAAATGCATAAATTCCAGGCAAACAAGAGATGAAACTTTTTACTGTGGTGCTGGTCATAGACTGTGATATTGTTGAATAAGTTGTCTATACATTTAATCACTATCTCTGGCCATCAGTACCCTGGAACGAGAAGGTAATCTTCTTCCCTCTACCACCTCCCTAGGTACTCTGTTCTGCAAAATTAACCTGTCAAAATAAGGCAGGAACCAATTACTGGGTCTCTTACACTCCTAACAACAGCTGTGATGAAGTTATCACTGATTACAGATTATCTTCTATAAAGTATGGATGAAAAATGCATTAAAACATAGCATGAAGCCAAGTTACATTTCTTGGATGGTGTGTTGGCTCTGAGTCAATGTTGTTGAGCCTATGTATCTAATCCTGTGTGGGACTCAGCACAAGTTCTTTACTTCACAGAAAAATCTAGAAATTGGCCCCTTCCAAAGTCCCCTTAATGCTACTATGTCTGGGCAGAAAAACTTTGTATACAACTTAACACAGGAAAGAAATAGAATTACCATTTTGTGCTTTAGGCAAGTAAAAAAATATTTTTGCTTTAAATTCAGCAACTCTTACGCAATCACATAATTAGATACTATTTTTAAGTTTAAAAAGCCAGTGATCTCTGTATGAGGACCCAAAACTAATTTCCTTCAAGTGAATTTTATGAAGCTTCGGAAGAGAAAAAAAAATCAAAAATGCCCAGAATTTGTTTGAAGAGATATGTTGTTTTTTTTTTAAATGGCAACCCCTCCATGTAGTTAAAGGATCAGGAGAAAGCATGAAAGATTAAGTGGCAGATGAGATAATAGACAAGATAATTACAGAGCATTAAAGACTCAAATTTATTTTTAAGACATTCAAGCTCTATTTAGAAAAGCCCTTTGTTAACTTTTGTGAATCTAAAAAGAATTATCCTAACATGTTGAACAATAATGGGACTAATGGTGTTAAAGCTTCATCATTTCCTATTCCAAAGCAGCCCATATAGTAACTGGCCATGGAGTGTTTCCACAGCGCAAATAGAAGATAACAAGATCAGAGGAGTCATAGTGCAGCAAAACCTCAATATGCCACAAAAAGAGATTTGTTGTGCTCTGTGCTCTCAGAGTGGGAAGTGACGAGTCCTGAATTTTCTTGCTGAGCTACCACGCACTGGGAAGTTGAGCACACTTCCCCTCACAGGCTGATCTCAAGCACCATTTTGTTTCTGTGGCACCACAGAGGTAATGCTAATTCAGGGTGAGAGCTGAGGCTGTGAAAGCCAAGAAGACAGTTCCCTGAAATGGAGCTGCACTAGTCTGATAGGGATAAGAAGAAGAGCAAACATAAATCTGTGCTCATAGGTTTGCAGGCAAGCAAATGTGTAGCTTCGCAGAGAAACAGAGAACTGGTTTCTGTATTGTTTTGGTCTTGAGCCTGTGGAGCTTTCTTGAGACTCCCCTGGTTTTGTTCCACCTTTCTGAGACAATGAATAAAGGAAAAAATGTTGCATATTGTCAAAGCCATCTGCATGCCTTCTGGTGCTATTATACTTCTGCAATTATCACATCCTTTCAAGAAATTTCTAGACTCTTCTGTTTAGGTATCCTGCTCTGTTCTCTGTATTTCTACAGAAAAGTTTAAGAAAGTGATCACTTTCCTCCCATATTTTTCATCTCCTCAGGTAAAAAGAATTAAATTTATACTTAAATTATAGCTTTAAAAAAAATATGTGGAGAGGTACATATATTTTAGATACATACCCATATATACAGTTATTTGTAGATATAATTACATATATGTGTATGTTTATTACTCAAAACTATAATACTTGTGCTTGACTAAGCACTATAGATTGCAAAATGTGGACACCATCACAACACATTAGATGTTCTGTTTCCCTTCTGTTACTAGATGCCTGAAATGACACCAAAATATAAATAAACACATTTAATTGCATTTTTAAAACTATGATTGACAAAGAACAATTCTACAGAGGTTTTTGAAGATGTTCTTGGCTTTATCATTACACTTGCAATAGAGATTATTTAGCCTTAGATAGTGAAAGTTATTTCTGATCATGAGGAAGTATGTGAAAATGTTTATTTGTGTGTATAAATAACAGGCAACAAAGACTACTAATACTCTGGACAGATTAGAGGAAGGAGATGGATTCGTGAGGATGAGGAAGTAAAACATGGGAGGTAAGACTAAAAGGAGACATAAAAATGAAAATCAATATTTTATGGTTGGTGAAAGAGAGAGAAATTTCCAGAGTGTGGCAGGGCCCAGGTAGGTAATGAAAATCACAGTTTGGTGAAAATATGTTTGTATTAGCATGCTAAAGAGCTGCAAGTGAAAACATTTTGCTTTGCTCAGAGATAAAAGAGAGTTGACATAATTACATTTGAAAATTAGGATGGCAGCTGAGACCTGAAAGACATTTCTTATTTGTGTGGATAGATTAGAAAGGCCATACCTCAGATTTCATTCAGGAAGTGTATACAAGAGATCGTTATGGTAAGAATTTGGGCATCTAGGCCTAACACTCTGCTGAAGATGATGCTGCGTTATACACTTGAATAGCAGTCAGTGTGATCATTTGTTCTACGGGAAATAAAACGTGCATAAAGAAGGGCTTCTCTTCTGAAAAGCTTCAATAACAGTAAAAAAAAATTAGAATTACCATGGCAACAACCAACAATTTTACATGCCAAAATGGGAAAATAAAACAGGGAAACAAAACAGAAAATCAATTAAGAATTTAAGCAAGGATAAGTTACACACTTTAGAGTGTGATTTTTTATAATGTATTTCAAATATTATTTCAGATTGAACAAATTATTTTCATGCTGTTGGTAAAGATCCTCAAGAAACTGAGGCCTGGAAAAGTAGATATAAACAATAAAACCATAAAATCTTACATCTTTTATGGGGGGGAGAGGGGAGGAGAAAACAGAAGAAAATGGATTTTTATAAAACTATGCAGAAATAATTTTTATACTCTCACTTTCTTGACATGCCATAAAATAGCTCACAGAAGGTAAACCTAAGAGTCTTGTAGTCTCCATTCTTTCCCCGTCCTAAATTTCCACCAGTTTCAGGAATTTCTCAGCAGTCAATGATGTGATGAGGTACTACCCTGAGCCTTTTTGAAGTTGTTAAATCAAACTGCTGTGGACAATAGACTACTGTCCTCATTTTCATTACAGTCCCTAGCAAGGGGTCTGCATTTTCTACTGGAGCAGAATCTTCTGGAGCTCAGTGGACCTACAGTAACTTATCTCATACTGTGACTTCATAATAACAGAACATAAGCCAACAGCAAAATTCAAGTTCTCAAAACAGAAGAGGAAATAGAACAGTAGGATTGCACAAGAGAGGATAGGGATAAAGAACTGGAAGAGATATGAGGCAGAAACCAAATGAGAAAGAAACACGAGGGTATTCATTTTTCACAAATTAGTGTGTCTTGGAAAATGTGCTAATATCCATATCCTTTATTCACATAGAAGGGGATTTTTAGAGATCTGCAGAAGGCTTTTCTATGTTGATCAAAACCTAGTGACACAATTTGGTAAGCCTTGGTGAAAAATATTAATAAAACATACAAAACCCCTATATTGTTGAGCAGTAGTGTTAGCAGACTCTACATAGACAACTTCTCTGGGAAGGAGTAAAATTTTTTTATTTTATGTCTAGCTCTGTGGTTTTTACATCATTTTGGTAATCTGCCTATCTGTCATCAGTCTTCCTTTCTAGCACCCTCATTTATTCCCTTGTTTCTTGACTTGGATCCTTTCTGAAATTATTCTGAATATCAGCTTTGCACCTGTGAAACTGCTTTAAAAAGTTGAAAAAAGCCAATGCTGTCTTACTCCTCTGAAAATGAAGACCTTAACTCAGTTAATTGAATGTATTTATTGCAAAGTGGCACAACTTCATTACAGAGGAGTTTCAACATGCTTGTGTTTAATCACCTGACAAACAATGGAACAAATTGTTTTGCCTCTGAGAGCTGTCATATATAGCTCCCTAAGCTTTACATTTACAACATGTGTGTCTTTGAAAAGAGATGGAACCACATCTGCAGTGGTAACAAAGAAATTTTAAGGGTTAATTTTATATTGTTGAAATACTTCTGACCTTGGGCCATAATGATTTCCTCTTCTGCTGAGCACTTAGTAAGTTGTATTCCAGCATAATAATGAAATAATGCACATAAAGTTACTCAGCCAAGAAATATCAGACATGATAAATGGGAGTCCTGTGTTAAAGAATAGTTAGGACTCTAGGTTTTGAGGCAGAATTGGTTTATTTCAGCTTGAGCTGTGTGCCTCTGGAGAGGAAACAACTTATGTCTCTGAGGCTCAGAAACAGTTCTCTTCAAAACTCTGTTTTCAACAGCAGCCTAGGTGAACCATTTGCATGCTAACCTGACAATGGTTGTGATTACCTCTCTGGTAGAAGTGCTGGCACATTTACCTCTTCACTGTTAAAATTAGCGCTCCTTAACTGCCAGTGAAACACTAAATGCAGGCAAAGTAGCTTTTTGTCATAGCTGAGAAATGTCAGTTTCTCTGTCATAACGCCATCATTTCTCAGGTATTGGCTGAAGTTGATCACTCAGTAATATCTTCTGCTGCTAGTGAAGCTCTCAGGCACCTGTCCTCAAGCTATAGAGCAGTTTGCAATTTTGATATTTAAATATAGATTCAATCTGAAAACCAGTGTTTTTCTGCATGGAACTGGGCACTAGTCTAGTAATAAACACCTCATATTAGTTTTTACAGTTGGGCACTACTTTTTTTCCTGCTAATACTTACACCACCATATCTGCCACTAAAGTACTCTGTTGTTTCTGCCTTTGCATGTCTTCACTGCAGCAAGCAAGGTTCTCTTGCAAGTTGTGATCAATATACCACTACAAGTTGCTTTTAGGTGAGTAGCCATCTACTGGATATGTTAGGGGACTGACCAGTGTTTATGATTACCTAATTTTCACTTTCATAAATGTGAATCAAACTGGGAAAAAAAGTCTGGATTAGTGAAAGGGAGTACACAGGCAACAAAGTCAGCAAGGCAAGCTTGTTTTGACTTAGAAGTTTACTTTTTCTAAGTGAGTGAATTAAGTCAAACTGTTCAAAATTCTGCGAAATCTGGGGGCAAAATTGTGCCATTTAGAATTTTTAAAAATAATTTATTTTTGTAAGAATCTGGGATGCATGTGTATTTGACATCTGCCCTCCCCAGAAAAAGCAGAATAAAGGTTGTGTAAGTTCATTTCCCATCCACTCAGTCAGTAGAAATCAGGTCAGCTCTACTTACGGTTACATTAGCATTCAGATCAAGCTCACTTCACTCACATTTCCACCCAAACATCTCATTACAGCAGTCAGTCTAGGCTGTTCAGGGCACAACAGATATTTTCATCTTTTTCACATCTGGCCACTTGAAAGGTGTGCTTTCAGTTTCTCTGACTTGTACTAAAGCAGTCAGAAGCAGTCTTTGTGAGGTCATGGAGCAAGTTTTGCGAGTCATCCACTTCCAAATCCTGATACCATCCAAGTCAAGTGTTATTTGCCTCAGTGGCATTGAGCATGCATTTGGTATTTTCTCAAAAAAACCCCGTGATGTACCAAGTAGGTATGTACCAAGTATGTACCAATGTTGTATCAGAAACAAACCTGACAAAAGTTTCAAGTTTCTTGAAAAATCCTTTGAAAGACCTTTGAGAACTAATATATTCCAGGTTATAAAGAAAAATATTTGAGCACCTGGAATACATAAAAATATGAGGAGATCAAAAGTGAAGAGATAGACTTAAGCTATTTCAGGACATATCACGGGTAAAGTCAAATTGGTATCTCATTTTAAATGTGCTAAGGTACTGCCCTTGTAAGATGTCATACTCTCAGAAAGTCATGTTTTAACTAACGGCATCTACAGAATGATTGAGATATCCTAAGAGAGAAAATAGACCCTAATGTTGACTTCTATCTTTAGAGGTTAGAACTTAGTTCCCAGTGTTTTGGGAGCTGCATTTCCTCTGGGAAATGACAGTAGAGGCCACTTCTAAGTAATCCCTCCACCCTTTAAAAAGCAGACAGACAGAAATGTCAGTAGGTGGAGCTGCCTTTCCTGCAGTCAACAGTGAAGTTTCTCTGCAGAAATTGCATTTGCAGGCACCCAGTTAGCTTTTCCCAGTCCCTGGCAGATGGTACTTGAACAAAACATGAACATGCAAGAATGCAGCTTTTACATCATGTTACCAAAGTGCACAAGTCGGTAGAAGACAGAACACAGAACTGACAATGTTTGTCAGCACAAGCTGTTTATTTCTTCTTCTTTTTTTTTTTTTTACCTTCCCCAGTCATGATGAATGGTATTATTTTAAAGTGATATGCTTTTGCTCCAGAGCATCTTGTTCACTCCAGTAAAACACCCTACAATTCGTACTTTGGCTGATGGTAATGCTAATGTAAATATGTCTATTTTCATCATCTTCAGCACTGAGGTACATGAAGTAAGTCTTGCAGATGATAATCAGGCTGACAGTTTTTTCTTCCATTATTGTTCCAGTGAAATAAATATGCAGATCATCTATTTATTACTAAAGAGTATTTCTACTTCATCTCTCAACTTGAAGTTGTACAGTGTATATGAGGGCTGTGATCAATCCATTGTCTTTATTTTAAAAGGGAGATTCATGAGTCTGATTAACTGAAAGAATGAATGTAGTATAAAAAATTCTGATAATCACTTATATAAGGTGAAGAATAACCAGGATATGAATTTATGATACATGTATGAACATTGGCTTATTTCATATGAAGAATTTAATGTCTGCTTTATTTCTGAGGCCTTGAGTAAGTATGGCAAGGAACGTTCTCTGACCACCATCTTCAAATTTGACTTTGCTGAGTAACTATGGTTCATTTTTTTTCACATGGCAGGCCACAAACCAAGACATTAATATTGAAATGAGTAATTTTGGCTGTGAATGAAGAGTTCATGCTGCCCTGATAGTCATAGATATCACAGTAAAATCAGCTCCTCTGGATATTTACGAAGCACACAGAACGTACGTCATCTTCTGATTTTATGCATCTCCATATGGCCTTTTTCAGCAATCCTAATTTCCAATCTTTTTTCCAATATGCCTGAATAAACTCAGGGAGGCTGATAGCACATATATATCCAGGTGATATGCTGCACAAAGATAGTCTGTCAAAATCCTTGAAGATTTTTTCTTGTTTTTTGGAAAGGGCAAAATGCAAGGAGATGTTTATTTTGTGGTTATGGTGAGCAAAATATGCACAGAATGGTATTTGATTTCCCTGTACTGGTAACAGGTGCAGTACCTTTGGGCTCAAGTCTCTTGATACCTTTCTAATTTTATAACTTCTAAAATAACCAAGAAAGACACTTCTAATGAGGGCCTAACATACACATCCAGGTGACAATAGGAGGTGCTTGGAAGCAGCTCTGAACAGTAAGGCACTTCAGTATTCAATAGACAGCAGAGGTACATGGTTAATATATTTATCTTCAGAGTGACATTTAACCATTCATCTGACTGTTAGATCTTGAAGTAATACATGCCCCATCCCAAATTTCTGTCTGGCCTTGTTAAGATCGGAAGGTGGGAACAACAATAAAAACTGTATAGCTTTGTTTAATTTTTCCTATAGCTTGCCTCAGTGAAAAGAAAAAAATGCTCCTGAGCTACAGTTCCGTGTACATTGTCACAACTACTGAGCATTGTTTTTATATCGTCCTAATCTTAACAGGTCTTTTTAATCATATTATGTTTTAGCTTCTCTTATGAATGCCTCAGAGCCAGGGCCCTTGCCTCTTTCAGTGAAGAGTCTCTAGCCATCACTGATTTAATTGAATATCAAGATCAGTAGTTACATGGCTGATGAATCCTTCCAGCCCATGAGATAAAAGCTTTTGTTTCCATACATGCACCAAGAGTTGCACAATTTTGAGGAGTCACTTATTTTCCTCATTTAATCTTGGTCCCTCTGCTAGTTACCAGAAAAGTACCAACTAAATAAACTGAAGGTGGTAAGTCAGTGCCTCGAAGTGTTGTCTTGACCAGGAACAAGTTTTGAGTCTTAAATTTATATGGATAATCTGTAAGTAACACTTATTTTAATTTATTGCTTGTCTGTTGGTTAAGTGTGTATCCCTGTGAATGGAGAGTCCTGAAGTAATGGCCTTGCAACTACTAATCTAAACACTGGCAGCAATTTAGAAGAAGAACACGGTGGGTGTTTTTCTGTATCTCTGTTCCTTCTGCCAGGAAGAGGTTGGACCTGGCACCATTGCTCATCAGTTGATAACAAGATCTTTTGAGCACATGGCCCAATCACCTCTGTTACACTGTGATAATACAAAGGCACAGAACGTGTTTAAGCTTCTGTCAGTTAACATCTCTATTACTAAAGACTGATGTCAAGAGAATAAAATTTGCAGGATGTAATCAGTACTGAGGAGATTTCAGATCAAGAAATTTTAAATTAACAACACCAAAAATGTTTTTGCAAGGCAATGTTGTATAAAATAATACTTCATTCCCATTCAGAGTTGTTATTTTTATTTTAACACTTGGAAAAGCAGATGGGGAAAAGTGTGGAGCCCTTTATTCACTATTGTTCAATAGCCAAGACTCCTCTATAGAACTGCTGCCTTGCCAAAAGTCAATTTTAAATGTGTAAATGAAATGTTTCAGTTTTATAACAAGAAATATGTTAAACAAGGGTGGTACTCCTTAATACCAGATTTATTTGCCTTCCTTCTGTGAGAGTTTTCAATATGGTAGGATTGTAATATCAAAATCATGCTGTAATGTGGGATCAAGACCATCATGCTGAAAAACTTCAGATAAATTTTATTCTAATCTCACATGGTAGCAGCAAGGATGGGCAGAAGGAACAGTCCCATGAGATTTCCATTTTAATTGTCTAGCTTTAATGCATTAATATAAAAGCCTAATTTCTTACCCTATATTTATCTGCTTATATCCCACTTTATAGTAAACATTTTACTACTATACTGTCACTTAAGGTAAAGAGATGGAATCTCCTATCCACTGGGGCTTCTTACCTTTTCTTCAGCATCACCATGAGTGGAGATCATGACATAAACTGAAAAAAAAAGAGAAAGATATTTGGCAGAGAGGAAAAAAAACGTTTACTCTTAATGAAACATTCTTTAACTTGAAGTTACACACGCTAAAAAGCATAGTGTATTCCAACCTTAGCCATACTTCTCCCCCTTACCTGCAATTAATTTATTAACTTTTGTCAGGAATTAAGTTTTTCCTAATGTATTTTACCTTGATTTTCTAAGTCTTCATGTCCTATGCAGAAGATAGATAATAATGTGCATTTTCTTCACTTACTGTGAGCATGATCTTTGAAAGGTTTCGGTCATTTCAGTTGGTATGTGTTTAATGAACACCTAAGAAGATTTCATCTAGTCCTTTTATGTAGTTAGGAATAATTAACACTAATGAAAAAACTACTAGTTAACTTCTCAAAACAGTTTTAGATCGTACTTCTGTTTATATACATCCTCCAAAATGCCACAGAAATTCTTTAAAATCCTATTACCTAGAAGTATGTTCTAAGATCACTTCTTTCTGAGATCACTTCTTCTATATATACTGCACAGTATCTTTGGTGATTTAACCATTAGAAAAGTGTAAAATAAATTTCAATATCTTGATCACTGATTTTTGAAGAAGTGAGAAAAAAACCATGATAAACAGGTACAACAGCAGATTTCAGCTAAACAAACAGATTTCAACAGTAGAGCCAGATTTACCTATTCCTTATTCTATAGAGTATTTTTTAGAAACGATACCTGTCTTAATATATTAAATGCACAAGAAACTCTCATTTTACATTTAGGTCCCTCAGCAATCTGTACTGAGTATTATTTAACATCTTTGTTGGCATGTGGGATTGAGTGCACCCTTTGCAAGTTTGCAGACAATGCCAAGCTTAGTTGATACTCTAGGTGCAGTTGATACTCCAGAAAGAAGGAATGCCATCCAGAGGGACTTTTAAAAGCTTAAGAAATGGGCCAGTGTGAGTTGTATGAAGCTCAGTAAGGCCAAGTGCAAAATCCTGCACCTACATTGGGTCAATCCCAAACATGGGTACAATCTGGATGATAATGGACTGAGAGCAGCCCTGTAGAGATGGACTTGAGCGTGTTGGTATATGAGAAGTTCAGCATGAGTGAGCAATGTGCACTTGCATCCCGGGGAGTCAACCACGTGCTAGGCTGCATCCAAAGCAGCATGCCCAGCAGGGCAAGGGAGGGGATTCTGCCCCTCTGCTCTGATCTCATGAGACCCCACCCGCAGTGCTGCATCCAGCTATAGGACTTCTACTGGAATAAGTCCAGAGGGCCACAAAAGTGACCAGAGGGCTGGAGCAAATCCCCTATGAAGAAATGCTGAGACAGTTGGGGTTTTGGGACCATTCTCGTTCTTTACAATACGCATGCCTGAATTCTTGCAGGATTAATGACGGTATTGTCATGAAGCTGTTCTGCAATGTGAGCTCACTGGATGAAATGCCAGCTAGCTCACAGGTCTCTACCTAAGACTGCACAGGTCAGCTAGTGCTAGCTGGTAACAACTAGAGCTTAATTTGCCACTTTCCATTTTAATATCAAATCATGGCCTTTCCTCTCAAATACTAAACTAATTCATTTTAATACTTTGAAGGAAATGAAATAACGTCTCTCCTAATTATTTCATTACTGATTTCACATCTGTGGCCAAACAGTTTCCTAGCACAACAAACTCAATACTAACTGTAACACAGAAATAATTGGAAAAGATCAGACACAGGCTGCAGAGACTGGCAAAGAGCACCAGGGCTCAAGGCCTCCTGTTTCCAAGCACCAGTGGGAAACAGTAGGAGTTGCTTGAAGGAGGAGTTTTGCCTGCCTAGTGGAAGTTTCTCAGCTCCTTCTGTGCATTTGAGGCCAATGCAGACAGATTATGAAGGCTGTAAATTATAGCTTCATCTGATCCCTCTCATCACTGTTCTCTCAGGCCTGCACCAAAGCCCCTACTATAGAAAAATGGAAATACCTGAGAGAAACCTCATTGAAAGCTTAACTCTGATGTGCTAAGCTTTGTTGGTTGTATTAAAATCTCTCCTACCTGTCTCTACCCATCTTTACCCTTCAGTCATTTAATATCATCTCCTCTATTGCCACAGGAACAGAAGAGTAAACATCCATAATTTAAAATTGAAAGGAAAAAAATCTAATTAAATTTGTGTATTGGTAGAGTATTGAAATCAGAGTGTTCCCACTTTTAGCTGATTTTGCTTTGTCTACCTCTCATCTCTTGCTCATGATTTGGCTTTTTTTAGGTCTTTGTGTCAAAGGGACTCTTTTGACTGCTATGAAAGGACTGTGGTTGAGTATTAATGCAGTAACTGTACAAATTGTAGTAGAGAGTTTTGTTCCAGTGACTCCAAAAATTCATTTTTTGGAAGCTAATGGCATTTAAACTAGCTGTGAGTGAACAACAGGCTCCAAAGCAGCCTGTTGGTCCCCAAGTCAGGCTCAGCTGAGGGAGCCATTCCCTTTACACATAACAGCTGGTTATGGATTACACAGATCAAGTGCTAAGGTAACCATTTAAACTTTAGTGACCCCTAGCAGGGCTTCTGCCAATGTAAATTTATACAGTCTTTTAGTTTGTAGAAAGCATTTTGTAAATCTTTTCTGTTCTGAACTATTTTAACTGTTTTAGTGCTGTCCTTTGGCCTATATAAATGCTATAATTTATGTCATCCTGCAGTTTACGTAATCGTTTTTGAAGAGAAATGGTTAAATGCTTCTTTGTTCCATCTTGACTTGAACTTAAAATTCTATTATTATTGCTACTATGATGATGATGATCATCATCATCATTATTAACTATATCTTTATCTTTATTGTTGTAATGCACATGGCTTTCACCTGGACAGGTTCCAACTTTTTCCAGCGCATTGTAGGAAATGTCTACATTATCTCCATTTGTTAATTTATTTATGTTAGCAGTCGTGCCAAACCTTGTATATTTTGGCATGTAAGTGGTAATACTCAGCAGTCCACTTTTCCCACCCAAAAGTCCATGCATTTCCATGACTTTCAGCGGGGCTGAAGTCAACAGGATAAATACTTTTTCTTTAAAATTAGTGTTTGTTTTCTGATTAAGTCATGTAAGCTAGTACAGTTATGGAAAATTCAGGCTGCAAAAAACCTGCATGCAGGTTACATATATTAATTAACAAAAACTATTCCAAGTTTAGTTGATACATTACAGCAGCAGCCTTTGAGCTTTGATACCCTGATATTGCTCTGCTAGCTTAAAAGCAAAGCATTGCTTGCCCCAAGTCAGAGAATTTTAGCACACACTTAGGTGTGCTAGATTAGTGCAGAGTTGAATTTTCAGTAAACAGGCATTCTTAGAAGTTAAGTTGATGCTAAAATGCTTTCTGTATGGCTTTTTTTTTTTTTTTTTTTTAATGAAGACCAGGGTTACCAGGACTACTTGCTCTCATTCTGTGTATGGGGAGGATAGTTGATTTGAACAGGGCACTGTGAAATGCTGCTTAGAAAGTATGAGAAGCAAAAGAGATGTTGGAAAATGTACACTGGAACCCTAAAGTGTAAAGAGAAGGTAAGTAAATGAGATGCAGGAGTACAAAGAATAAACTACAAAGTAATTAGAGGCAAGACTGTGTAAAATGTTGCAAGAGACTAATCATATTTAGAAGGATGAAAAGGCAGGTTCTTTGTCTTGTAATGGCTGGGGATTAAAGGAGTTGTCCTTCAGCAGCTATAGGAAATATCTCACATGAATTTAAGGCTGTATTTTGACTTTTAAACACGACTTCATTTTGGGGAACATGTGACTCAAGAAGAATACTTGCCAAGGTAAATAGAGGCTGAGCCAGTATAGTCTCTTTAAAAATCTTAAAAATTTCAAACCCAGTCTCCTCTGGAAGTAGTGACTAGTTATTTTCAGTTGGTTAGTTTGGCAGTATTAGTTTTTTAAACCAATATCCATGAATGCCACTATAGGGATAAGGCTGAAATAATAATCCCTTACCATTTGTTTCTTTCATTTTTTCCTCTGCTGTTTGAGACATGCTGTTTCTCCTGTGAAAGTGGAAATATGACTACTATATTAATGTTCTTCTGTAGTAGAAATCTTCTAACTGGTTCCTACATTAGCTTTCCAAAGGTAAAACCAGATAAAATTGTTCTAGCAGCATAAGGACTACTTAAGTTTATGTACTTCCTACATAGTTTTGCTAGGAAGTCTTTTAGTATTCTGCCACTTATTTTTACCTCATAGGACTGACATATAATTTTTTGAATCTAGGTCCTATAAATGTGGCTATAGGGACAAAGAGTGGGCTGATGGTCTGTATAAACACTGACCTACCAGGCAGTGAGTGTGTCATAGCTTCTGGCCCTGACAAATGGGAAAGGTCAGGATGGAGTTTCCTATAATTTCTCTCAGCAGGGGACACAGTAGAATCTATACAGCCATTTTTGGAGGCTGAAAGAGCCATTAGCAACCTACTTGTTTTGATTTGTTCCCTACTCTCTTTTTTGATGGTGCTGGTCCCAGATACTGTGGCAGTATTCCTTTGTCCAGCTCTTTTGGGAAACTGACATCTTGGCAAAATTGAACTATGATAGCTCAAAATGCTTGCATGGCTTTAACTGGTGTTCAGCTTTACCACTTCCTTGGTGTTTTTCTAGTACTGATATGTGCTGGTTATAGCCATACAAATATTTAAAAAAACCAGAAAACGAGATTCAGTATTTCCTTCCTAACGTGCACAGAGAAGTTACAATCCGAGTTGGGGCGGAGAGGGGTGAGCTTTTCAATGTTTTAGAAACAGCAGAGGCAGGACTGACAGAAACCACCTGTGTCCTGAAGGGCAGTTTTCCTTTCTTAAATTTTCATATGCAATGGAAGCTTGGTGCAGAAAGCTTGACAGTTTTATGCTTAGGTTGCTTTGGACTGCTCTAAGAGCTCAAATTTTCTTATATTTGAAAATCTACTCTCAGATTTCAGAATGACTTTAGAGAGAGTCTCCTGGGGAGGCTTCCTAAAAGTGCTGAGCTAGCTTCCTTCCAACAATGACTTATTAGAAAAGGATGTGTATGCTCAGAAAAACCCATTTTATAGAAAAGAAAGAATATTGACACTACTTGCTGCATTATGCATTCAAAATTTCAGTGCAACTTTTTAACTTTCAGGCACTGCCAGGAAGACTTACTGGGGCAATGAAGGAGGGGGGGAGTAATAGAATGACACTTTCCCTAAACTAGCAGCCAGAATGGTAGCAGCAAGCTACCATCCACAGTGCGTCCTGTTAGCCCCCCAGTATCACACAGATAGTTTCCTCTTCTGCTTTTAATTATTTCTAATTAGCTCTTGAATGCCACTCAGCCTCGCCCTTCCTATCACTGCAGTACCTTATATTTGGGTTACTATTGTCAAAATGTCTCCTGGTAAGGCATAAACACATTCCCGTACACAAACAGAAAGTCAAAAAGTAGTGGATTAAGTCAATGCCTGGCAGGCTATCTTCCGCAGTGGTTAAATGCATCCCAAGCTGGCTCCCAAGCTATTTGTTTCCTATTGAACCATAAAAACAAGCAAACACTGCAAAACCCCAGGCTCTTCCTTTAATCCTTTTTTCTTTTGGGCCAACTGGGCTCTTCTCTCAGTAGAAGGACAGGAAGTCCTACAGTGCTAACATGCACCTGTGAAGTTAGTTTTTCCTCCTCTCTTGTTTAGTTCTTCTCCTGTCTCTCACACTGCTTATGAGATCTTCAGGGTTCACATCTCATCTGTCTTGACTGTATATACAGAGTCCTTGTCTAATAAAAAAGGTGCCATATTATGTAGTCACTTTTCAGATAGGGTTGTACTTTAATTATTAGCATAAACAAGATTTTTTTGGGGTAAAAAGTGAAAAGATCACACTTTGAAATTAACTAGCATGCTAAGTAAACTAATAACTATATATATTTCATAAGCATGGAGCCTAGAGACTTTATCAAAAGGGCCAGCACCAGAGAAATTGCTTTTCATGTTTTGATTAAGTCTATTTGAACCCAGACAAGAAAAGTGCAATATATACTGAGGGAAGAATGCAATAGAATACCATTGATTTTGCATCATATATTATATTAAAAAAATAAAAAATATGCAATAAAAATAGAACTGCAATAATCCTGAGATCTCCTAGGAATTCACCAAAAAAAAAAAAACAACCAAAAAACCCAGAAACCACTAAAAAAACCAAAACAAACCCACAAAAAAAACCCCCTGAAATAAAAATAAAAACAACAACAAAAAGCCCCCAACCCCAAAACAAAATAAAACACCCAAAGTAATTATAAAGGAAACATTATTGTGTGAGAACTTGTAACAAGAAAACATTTTAGTATTAAAAACATAATACCTTATATTTATAAGAAAGTACATCTTAAAATTAATATATAGTTTTACAATACTTTTGTTCTAGAATCCCATTCCTTCAACTATTGAAAGTGCATAAACAAGTAAACATTTTTCTGAAGGCATCCTCTTGGCTCTTTGAGTTTGCAGACAGAGAATTACATAGAATCACTTGTGAGTATTCTAAAACTTAGTCTAATTGTCTGTGCATATACATGACAGAATTGTCTCTACTGCTGATTCTTTTAACATTCCCTACAGAAAAAACAGGTTGAAAGAATATTAATTGTGTGAAGTTATGCTTGGAATTCAAGAAATGCCAGAATCAAACTTTAATTTTAAAATTGGAGCTGCCTCAGTAGTTCACCTATTATGCTATAATCTTTACATACAAAAGGGACACCCAACACCCCATCATTTACAATCACCATAGCATCTTTCCT
This sequence comes from Corvus kubaryi, assembly GCF_017639235.1. Lineage (NCBI taxonomy): Eukaryota > Metazoa > Chordata > Aves > Passeriformes > Corvidae > Corvus > Corvus kubaryi. Next base: position 17,589,704 of record NW_024582075.1, read on the forward strand.
GTCTGCATCAAAAGGAACATGCAATGCCTGTATCCTACAACTAGGGGTGACAAAGCAAAATGACACCATGTATCAAAAGAGGTGAAGGATAACAATCTGCAGTAGGCAAAAAAACCTGGAACATAACAAATTTTGGTGTTTTATTTTCTTCTTTTACTATTCTTGAACTTAACACCTACTGTCAAAATCTTCACCTGCTGCTAATACTACTTCTCCCTGTCTGCTTTTTGGCGTTGTTTGCAGGACATATTCTCTCCCTCCTCCTACAGGCCTCTTCATTCTGATTTGCAGAAGTACCTTCATGTTGCTTTTTCTCCCCTTCCCAGGATTTTGCTCACATATACACAATGTGTAACAGCGAGTAGGGGGAATCGGAGCCTCATGGCTCTGCTGGTCTCTGTTCATGGGCAAACGAGAGATTTTAGGGCCTTGGGATGACTGGTTAAGGGATCAGGAGCACAGGTAGTGTTTGTCGTCCTCTCTCCTGCCACTTGCAGGGAGCACAGGTAGTGTTTGTCGTCCTCTCTCCTGCCACTTGCAGGGAAGGATAAGAGAAGAAACAGGAAGATCACAGACCAATATCTGGCTCTGAGTTTGGTGTCACTGGCAAAATTGTAGGTTCTTTGATCATGGGTTGGTTTACATGAGACCAGGCCTGTTGGCAACAGATGGGGTACACCTGTCTCAAAGGAGGAAAAGGAACTTGCACAGGAGCCAACAGGACTCATTGATAAAGTCTAGAGGAAAGGGCCTGCTAGAGATAAGCCTGGGAGCAGCATGACACTGAGGGGTGGTGTGCTAGTGAGGTCACTTGCGCAGCCGTCTCAGCAGAGGTAGCGGATGAAGACCATGGAACAGCAAAGACGTGAGGGCTGTTGATGTGTTAGAAACCACAGATGTGCCTGAGAATGGTGACATAAGCATTAGAGCTTTTCCCCCTGAAAAGGATCAATGGCAGGATCAATATCCCAAATTAACTGCTTCTACACCAATGCGCACAGCATGGACAAGAAACGAGAGGAGCTGGAAGACACTGTGCAGCAGGAATACTATGATATAGTCAACATCACAGAATCATGGTGGGATGATTCCTGCGACTGGAATGCTGCAATGGAAGGCTATGAACTCTTCAGAAGGGATAAGCAAGGGTGGAGGTGAGGTAACCCTGTGTGCTAGGGAGTGTTTTGATTATCTAGAGCTCAATAATCATGATGATATTGTTGAAGGTTTGGGGTAAGAATCAGGGGAAAGGCCAACAGAGCAGATATCCTGGTGGGATTCTGTTACCGACCACACAACCAAGATGAAGAGCCTGATGAAATATTCTATAAGCAGCTGGGAAAAGTCTCACAACCATTAGATCTTGTTCTTGTGAGGGACTTCAACTTACCAAATGTCTGCTGGAAATACAACAGCCCAGGACGTGGCAAATAATACCCTGACACAGCTGGTGAGTGAGCCATCTGGGGAAGGAATTTGCTGGAACTGTTTTTTGTAAACAGAGAAGGACTGGTGAGTGATGTGGTGGTTCACTGTCTTGAGCACATCAATCACAAAGTGACAGTTTTCAGTTCTCAGAGAGAAAAGAAGGGGGGTCAGCAAAACTACCTTGGAATTCCAGAGGGCAGACCTCAGCCTGTTTAGGACAGTGCTTGACAGAAACCCTTGGGAGGCAGTCCTGAAAGGCAAAGATATCCAGGAAGGCTGGACATTCTTCAAGAAGGAAATCTTAAAGGCACAGGAGCAGGCTGTCCCCATGTGCCAAAAGACAAGGTCCCAGGAAAGAAGACCAGCCTGGCTGAACAAGGAGCTTTAGCTGGAACTCAAGAAAAAAAGAGGAGTTTAAGCCTTTTGAAAGAAGGGGCGTGCAACTCAGGAGGACTACAAATATGTCGTGAAATTATACAGGGAGAAAATTAGAAGGGCCAAAGCCCAACTAGAACTTGATCTGACTACTGTCATAAAAGACAAAGGAAAAATTTTCTCTAAATATATTCCCAACAAAGGCAAGCTAGGACAATCTCCATCCCTTATTGGATGCCACAGGAAACATAGTGACAAAGGATGAGAAAAAGGCAGAGGTACTTGGTGGCACCTTTGCCTCAGTCTTTAATGGCAGAACAAGTTGTTCAGAGGGTACCCAGCCCCCTGAGCTGGAAGACAGGGATGGGGAGCAGAATGAAGCTCACACAATCCGAGGGGAAACAGTCACTGATTTGCTGCACCACTTAGACACACAGGTCTATGAGGCCAGATGGGATGCAACCAGATATACTAAGGGAGCTGGTGGAAGTGCTTGCTGAGCCATTTTCCGTGACTTATTGGCAGTACTGGCTACCCAGGAAGGTCCTAGCTGACTGGAATTTGACAAATGTGACTTCTATATATAAGAAGAGCTGGAAAGAAGACCTAGGGAACTACAGGCCTGTCACCCTGACCTTGGTGCCACGGAAGGTTGTGGAATAGATCATCCCGAGTCTCATCATGTGGCAGCTGCAGAGCAACCAGGGGGATCAGAGCCAGTAAGTAGGAGTTTGTGAAAGTCAGGTGCTGCTTAACCAACTGTAAGAGATGGTCTGAAGATCCCTCATCTGCCTCACGATCATCGCCGAGGACAGAGGCTAAACACAGGAGTCCTGGCCTGGCTGAGGTGGGATGTCTGCCAAGTGTTGCCTACGGGTGTGCCCACTGGGAACTGGTACGCATTCCTGAGGAAAATTAGTGCAGGTCGCAATGGACTGTGCTGTTCTTGCTGCCCAGGCGGGAAGGACTGCGCTGAAGCAGAAAGGAATGACCTGTCCTGTACATCTGTCCTGTACGCCTGTCCTGTACGCCTGTCCTGTACGTCTGTCCTGTACGTCTGTCCTGTACCTGTTTCCCAAAGCAACAGACCCCATAACAACGGCTGTAGATTTCCCCACATCTTGGCCAGTTGCCCTTCGCTTCTGAAAAGGACTATAAAGGGACTTTCTGAAATAACTGAGCCCAAGATCTCCCCACGGAAAGAAGACGAATCTATTGGCGGAAGACCACGAGGACTTCGTCTCATCCGTTGGTAGCTATTGCCCCCCTCTTTTTCTTCCTCTCTACTTTGTTTTTCTTTCTCTCTCTCTCTTTCTCTCCTCTATTGCATTACTGTGTTGTGGACACTTAATAAAGGTGCACTGTTTTGATTAAAATGGAAATCTCTTGTGTCCTTTTGCACTTGAGATCGATAAACGACCCATCACGACCCCCGCTTGCATTAGCGGATCATGACGCCAACCCAATCTCCTTATATGACGGAGTGACATGCTTGCTGGATGAGAGAAAGGATATGGGTGCTACCTAACTGGACTTAGTAAACCTTTTGCCACCATTTCCAACAGCATTCTCTTGGAGAAATTGGCTTGAATTGGTAGACTGTACACTGTGAAAGCAAACTGGCTGTATGGCTGGGCCCAGAGAGTGGTGGTGGATGGAGTTACATCCAGCTGGTGGCCAGTGACCAGTGGTGTTCCCCAGGGCTCAGTACTGGGGCCAGTTCTGCTTAATATTGTTATTAATGATCTGGATGGGGAATCGAGTGCACTCTCTGGCACTGTATGAATGACACCAAACTGGGTGGGAGTGTTCATCTGCTGGAGAGTAGGAAGGCTTTGCAGAGGGATCTGGACAGGCTGGATCGATGGGCCAAGGCCAGTGGTGTGAGGTTCAACAAGGCCCAGTGCCAGGTCCTGCCCTTGGGTCACAACAACCCCAGGCAGCAGCACAGGCTGGGGCAGAGTGGCCACAAAGCTGCCCACAGGATGGCCAGCAGGACCATGACAGGGATTGTCCCCCTGTACTTGGTGCTGGTGAGTCTGCACCTCAAGTCCAGTTCTGGGCCCCTCACTGCAAGAAGGACATGGAGGTGCTGGAGCATGTCCAGGGAAGGACAATGGATCTGGGGAAGGGTCTGGAGCACAAGTCCTGTGAGGAGCAGCTGAGGGAGCTGGGATTGTTTATCCAGGAGAAAAGGAGGCTCAGAGGAAATGTTATCACACTTTACAACTGCCTGAAAGGAGTTTGTGGCAAGGTGGGAGTTGGCCCTCCTCTCCCAGGTAACAAGTGACAGGACAAAAGGAAATGGCTTCAAGGGTGCTAATGGAGGGTTTGGTTGGATATTAGGAAAAATTTCTTCACAGAAAGAGTGGCCAAGCATTGGAACATGTTGCCCAGGGGAATGGTAGATTTACCAGCTTTGGAGGGATTTAGAAGGTGCATAGATGTGGCACTTAGGGACAAGTTTAATGGTGAACTTTACAGTGGAGTTTAATGGTTGGACTTTATGCTCTTAGAAGTCTTGTCCAAACTAGATGATTCTGTGATTCTGTGTTGTTTCTATTTTGTTGCTCTACCAGAATGAAAGGCTTAGGAGCACAACACTGTCAACAGTGGGTAGTCTGAAAGCTAGATGGTTTTGGCCTTCATAAGAGACAGTGAATCACTCCTACGGCAACTAAATCTTCCTGTGAGCTTCATGGGCAGCCAGGACCCTAGCTTCTGCTTTTGGTAGATACTGTAAACTCACTTTTGCAACAAATATGTTTGTGGGTATTGAACTGAAAAAGACAGCTCCCTTTCCACTGCCTGGACAAAGACCAGCACTCAATTCCTTCCACTCTGTCCATAGCTAGACTATGAATGCACACTATTTGGACTGCATGCTAAAATTGTTTCTTGTGTCTCTGCAGCCAACAAACACAACTTACAGATTGTACTCTCTGAATGGACATAGAGATAATAACAATGTCATGAAATTCCTGGGTTTAAGTTGTGCCTTATGAACTTGTGCAATAATTGTATAGGTACCAGTGAAGTAAAATATTCTTACCAAGATGCAGAATATGAGGATACAAATTTTTTGATTTTCTGTTGCTTCAGTGTGTGATCATGGAAAAATCTTCACACTTCTTCATGTTTCTGTTCTCCTGTCTTCAAAAACTGTCTTTGTACTCCTTTGGATGATAACATTGTATTTGAATAGATACTGAATTTGGCAGTAAGCAACTTGCACAATCTAGATCTTACTGTTCCCCCTACACCTTGCCAAAAATAAAAGATAAAACATGCTACAGTTACTTGAAATAACTTCTAATTTGTGATACATCCACTTAATCACGGTCATTTTAAAACGCATTTCATCTAAAACCTTACATGAAATTCTGTATCAGGGATGTCTAAATTCAGAAAATATACTCTTGACTTTTCTTAAGAGTGATGTAAAGTAAGAGTGCACTTTTATCACATATATTGTATTTAGATTCTTGTGAAATATGGTCCAAATACTCAAGTGCAATAGGATTTCTGTGATTCACGAAGATTATGAAAATACATTAGTCATCATGAGAGCGACAGTTACTTGGTGGTTAAAAGCACAAATATGCAATAACTATAAGGCCTGAAACAAAATTTGGTGATCAGAGAGAATGTTGGGACAGGTCACAGAACTGGAGAACTGCAATGGGCAGATGCAGGGTCTGCAGGAAGAACAGGCTGGGAAGGTGAGGAGGGGACATCATCTTTTATGTGAGAGAGCAGTCGGGATGCATGGGTCTCTGCCTTGGGACGGTTCTCTGCCTTGGGAGGGGTGATGAGATGGCTGGGTCCTGATGGCTAAGGATTACTAAGCAAATCCTAATGCTGGGAGAGGTTTATGAAGGGTTAGGAAAGTTGACTCTGATGAGGGATGTGGGGAGAAAAAGAAAGCTTTCTACAGGTATACTGTTGGGGAAAGGAAGACAAGGGAAAATGTGGGCTCACTGCTGAATGGTCAGGGATCTAGAAGTAAGGGACATGGGAAAGGCCAAAGTAGTCAATACCTTTGTCACCTCAGTCTTTAGAGATAAAACAGTCCCAGTTCACTAAGACCAGGGAGCAAGGCCAGGGCAAGGAATACTTATCCTTGGTGGAGGAAGAGCAGGTTAGAGAACATTTAAATAGACTGGATATTCATGCATCCACAGGACCTGACAGTTTGCACACATGAGTGCTGAGAGAACTGGCCCTTGTCATTGTGAGGCCACTTTCAAGCATCTTTGGAAGGTGTCCTGGGTTGCAGTATTCTGTTACCATCCTCATGAGCTGTTGAAACCAAGTGGGGCAGTGTTTCCTTGCCTCCTCCCTCCAGACTATCTTCTGTTAATGGCCCATCAATGCCCCGCCACATGACTAGGGGATAACTCCCTCCGGACTATTTTCTGCTTAATGGGCCCAGCAACACATGGCCTCATGACTCATCATCCCATTGTGAGATGCTCCACCCAGAAGGAGGAACCAAGCATTCCATCCTGGATATAATCTGAGATTCTGAACACCACAGACACCCTTTCCACTGGATTCCCAGAGGACAAGAGCTACACAGCCACCATTGGACCTTCTGAAGAAGAGCAGACCCTTTCTACAGGATCACCGCTTCAACAGAACCACATCCACCACTTCAGGAGGACTGCAGCCACCATCTTATCGGACTGTTACCACCACCCTGCCTAACAGGGAGTCAGGTTGTATCCTGACTCTGTCAGTTTGAACCAGTGTTTTATTTTTTTTCCTTTTCTTTAATTTCCCCATTAAATTGTTATTCTGACTTGGTGCCTCCCACTGGTTTGTTTTCAAGCTAGTACAAAAGGTCACTACAAATGGATGACATTCCCGAAGACTGGAAAAAAGCAAATGCCATCCCCATCTTCAAGAAGGGCACAAAGGAGGATTCAGAAACCTACAGACTTACCATCCTCACCTCAATCCCAGACTCAAAGGGCTATAGTGACTTGCACAAACACCAGCTGGTGTGGGATGGTCACTACTGGTATGCTACAGGGATTGAGACTGAGCCAACTATTGTTTAACAATTTTATTAAGGGCCTAGGAGTGGTGGGACAAGAGTGCAACCTTATAAAATTTGCATATGATACAAAACTGAGATGAGTGCTGCTATTCAGATAGATCTGAACAGGCTGGAGAAATCAGTGAACAGAAACATCAGGGGAAAATGCCAAGTCCTCTACTTGGAGGGAAATAACTCTCCACACCACCACAGGCTGAGGACTGACCAGCTGGAAAGCAGCTTTGACCAAAAAACATCTGGAGGTCCTGGAGGGCAAGTAGACCATGAGCCAGCAACATGCATTTACAGCAGAGGTCAACAGCCTCCTTGTCTGCATTAGGAAGAGTGTTGCCAGCAGCCAGGGAGATTTCATCCTCACTCTCTGCTCAGCCCTGATGAGAGACATCTGGAGTGCTGTGCGCAGTCCTGAGTTCTCCAGCACAAGTGAGACATGAACATACTGGAGTGAGTCCAGCAAGGGGTCACAATGATAAAGAGTTTGAAGCATCTCTCACTGAAGGAAAGGCTGAGAGAGCTGTGTGCACCTTTAGTCTGGAGAAATCTCAGGGAGATCTTATTACTGTATATAAATATCCAGCGAGCAGAGTAAAGACAGAGCCAGGCTTCTCTCAGTGACAGAAGAAACAGCAAAAATCAAAATATGTGAAATTCCATTTAAAAATAAGAAGAAAGTTTTTTACCGTGAGAGTGACTGATTGAAGGCTGAATGAGGGTGGTTGTGAACAGGCTGCTCAGAGAAGCTGTGAAGTCTCCATCCCTAGAAATACTTGAACTTAATCGAACACATGGCCCTAAGCAACCTGCTGTGGCTGACCTGTACGGGGCAGCAGTGGGACTGTGTGTGCTCCAGAGGTGCCAACTAGCTTTGATGCTTCTACAATTCTGGAGCTAGAACCCCAGTTAGACCCAGTGGTAGCATAGTACAGTCACAGGAATAAAGACTGGACACACTGTGCTACTGTCAATATTCTCTCAACAAGAAAGAACAGGATCTGAATCTGTATTTAAAAAGTACAAGGGCATGTGGAGTAGATCTGTAGTCTTTCATTCTGTATATCACATGCCTTAAGAAAACTCAACAGCACCTGAAGAAAAAAAAAGAGGGTTTAGCCTGAACAGGGATGAAAACCAAAATTTGTTTCTGCCCCTATCTTTTAATGGCAGCCTGTGCCACTGTTTTTGACCATTCACGTTTTGCCTTGAGTCTTGGCCTTTGCCTTTCCTAGTTGCTGTTGCAGGGGACATGGTATCCTGTGTTGACTTACCTGTTGTGCTGCCATGCCATGCTCCTGCATGGCAATCCTGTGACCAGCAGCCTGGTGAGGAAGCTCTGCACTCACAGGATGCCCCTGTTTACCCTGGCTCACAGTTACCCATAAGATGGTCCTGCGCAGCCCGATGTAGCTTGCTGAGGAAGCTCATGTGATGCTCTTAGCAAGGAAGGATTTCACACCCATGGTTTTCAAAGAACTGGAGCTTCTTTCACCCCTTGAGTGATGCACCAAGGTTACGAAGCAGGCTTGCTGGCAGCAGTTGCACCTGCCCTGATTATCAAGCTCTTGCAAATAGTACCTCTGCTCTTCATGCCTCCTGCTGCTTTAAACAAGCAGGAGGCTTGTTGCGCAGCCCAGGTCCCCCCATCAGCCTCCTGGGGCAGGCCTTTTGGGCACTTGCTTGACCACTATTGCTGGGACAGACATGTCTGCCTCCATTTCACAGCCCTGCAGCCACCACCCATGCGCACAGACAGCAGTTTCATTACAGGATCAGCCTCCAGGAAAGGTATCACAGACTGTGAAAATGAGCTGGAGAACCTCACAGAGCCACAGTCAAGTAAATGGGACTCTTGCCTATGTGGAATGGGATGTACACATTTTGAGTCTTTTTACATGATTTTAATTTTAGATGCTACCAAAAAGAAAAAAAGTAAATCCCAAAATAGCAACAGATTTTAAGCTTTAGTATGTAACAGGTTTTGAATCTGACAGATTTGATTGTACAAATTAGGAAAGAAATGAAAATGTACGTAAGAGGCTTGAATAAATGTTTTCCCTAGGCTCACTGCAATGGGTAAAAAAGTGTAGTGCAGAACTGTAAGGCTACAGTGCCCTTGACTGTATTCCACAACCCCCACTGCTAATTTGTTTTTCATAACATTGTATGTGTTTGGCTCACTGACTCAACATACAAAGCCTTATATCACAAACAAAGGCTGTTGCTTACAAATGCCAAGCCTACTACAAGACCCTAGATTGGTCTACTCTAGCCCAGCCAGTGATGAAGTATCCCAGTTTGACTTCAGCAAAGAAGCCAAATCTATGTAAATAAGTGGATGATTTGGTTTATAATTGGATGCTGAATTTAAATTAAGATCTACTAGGCATATGTTCTTGCAGGTGGGTATTTGTATTAGAGAAAGTCTCTACTGAATTCTTAAATTTCATCTGCAATATCACCTACTCATGGAATAGGCAGTAGAGTTCCCACAAGCAGTACTGTGTGTTGCATTCATTTACTACTTCAGGTATCTGAAAGTTGTTTTTCTGGAAAGGACAATGCTCACTTGATCTTTACAGCAGTTACGGGATGAAGGCAAGGACTTGTACTAACTCTGCCGGACACCAGAGTAGGGAAAGTGACAATTAATTACTTTATCCTTTGTCACTGTCTGAAGTGGATTGATTTAATCAGAACAGATCAAGAGGATCTTGAGGATCTATCCATCCATCCATCCATCCATCCATCCATCCATCCATCCATCCAAAGACTTTTCTGCTTTTGTCTTTGAGTATATAGAAGAAATTTTGAAGCCTCATCTGTGGCCAGCCAGACAGCTGAACACTTCACTTCTCTGTTGCCTGTAAAAACTGCTTAGACTCAGAAATGTCTGATATTGCCATGCCTACAAAAGTCATCGATTTGGCACCAGTCCCTGACATTAAAAAGCTGGAGCAAAATTACTTCCGTAGCAATTGTTTAAATGACTATTGTCGCAATGACCGCCACTGACCACTGCCCAGGCTAGCCCCTGCGGTGTGCGACAGGAGTGGGGAGCAGCTGGAGGCTCTCGGCTTTAAAGCTGCTCCTCGGGAGTTCAGCTCTGCCCACGGGAGCTGAAGCTCCAGGCACAGTGGCTGTCAGCAGTCCCAACAAGGGAGAGGATAAAAAGTAGCAAGGAGGCTTGCCACACGGGAAAATCCAAATCTATTGGAGGCAACTCACAGGAGACAAGCCTGGAGCAGCTCCAGGGAACCTCTTATAAAGGGAGGTGGTGCAATGGGGATGGCTTAACTGGGGACAATAGAAATCTCTCAGGGAGGGATATGGACGAGGATAGACATTTCCTTGGGCCAATAGCCCCAAGCGGAGGAGGGAAAGGGATCACATGCCCCAATGGGACATCGAAGTTTAGGGGATTTCCAAAGGGGGAGGTATCTAGAGGGGTAGGGTCTCGGGGGATTGATGGGGACCACATAAGGGTAAATTGGGAGGTTTCAGATGATGGACACTGGACCTTCGGGAACAACAGGAGGGGTTTGGGTGATTGATAGGGAAAGAGCTAGAACAAGGGGAGGAGAACAACCACGTAGGGAGCACCGGGGGAGAGGCTTGGGTCTGGGGGAAACCAACTGGGAATAGGAGTGGGGAAGGTAGGGATGAACCATTGGGGTACAGAAAACTTATATAAAAGTACTATAAAGGTATCGCATCACCACAGACTATCCCAACTCTGGTTAAAGAACTAAAACCCCTGAATTCTATAATCAAAAGAATTTCTTTCAGGATTAGGGCTAAAAATTTTTGTAATTTTCTGAAAAGAAATACGGATTCTCAGTGGCTTCTATAATCTCAGATTTTGCTTCGCAACCAAACAAATTTGTATTTCTCTATTTCAGATACAATGTGGCATAATATATGCCTAGTAAATGTCTTTTACTTGTAGTATCAGATACTGAAGAACAACAAATGTCTTATTTTTACTCACTATACAGGTAAAGGTGCTCTAGGAACATATCTCAATATAATTTTAAAAATAATTACACTTCTGTGTATGATTCTTGTTTATTAAAAACACAGTGTAGCCAAACTCTAGGCAACTTTAAATCAAATGAGCACAGAACCATTAGGTTAGAAAAGATTTCTAGGATCATAAGGTCCAACCTTTGACCTATTACTACCTGTCAACTCAACCATATCACTTAGTGCCACATCCAGTAATTTCTTGAAACCCTGAAGGAATGGTAATTCTACCACCTCCCTGGACAGCCCGTTTCCAGTGCTTAACAACCCCTTCAGAGAAGAAAGACCTCCTGATGTCCAACCTGAACCTCCCCTGGCACAGCATGAGGCCATTTCCTCTTGTCCTGTCACTTGTTGCCTGGGAGAAGAGGCCAACCCCCACCTGGCTACACCTTCCTTTCAGACAGCTGTAGAGAGTGATAAGGTTCCCCTGAGCCTCCTTTTCTCCAGCTTAAACAACCTCAACTCCCTCAGCTGCTCCTCATAGGACTGGTGCTCCAGACCCTTCATCAGCTCCACTGCCCTTCTCTGGACACCCTCCAGCACCTCCATGTCCTTCTTGCAGCGATGGGCCCAGAACTGGCTGAGTGCAGGGGGACAATCCCTCCCCTGGTCCTGCTGGCCACACTGTTGCTGGTACAGGCCAGGATGCCATTGGCCTTCTTGGCCACCTGGGCACACCCTGGCTCATGTTCAGCTGCTGGCACCAGCACCCCCAGGTCCTTTTCCTGTGGGCAGCTTTGCAGCCACTCTGCCCCAGCCTGTGGTACTGCCTGGGGTTGTTGTGAACCAAGGGCAGGACCTGGAAACCTTGGCACATTGATCCAGCCTGTCCAGATCCCTCTGAAAAACCTTCCTACTCTCCAGCAGATCAACAGTCCCACCCAACTTTGTGTTGTTCAAAAACTTAGCAAGGATACACTTGACACCCTCGTACAGGTCATTGATGAAGATACTAAACAGAACTGGCCCCAGTACTGAGCCCTGGGGAACACTGCTGGTGACCGGCCACCAGCTGGACGTAACTCCATCCACCACCACTCTCTAGGCCTGGCCATACAGACAGATCTTAACCCAGTGAACAGTGTACCAGTCCAAGACAAGGGCTGCCGGCTTTTCCAGAAAAATGCCATGGGAGACAATATCAAAGGCTTTGCTGAAGTTCAGGTAGACAATATCCACAGCTCTTCCCTCATCCATTAGGCAAGTCACCTGGTCATAAAAGGAGATTGAGTTGACCAAGTAGGACCCACCTTTCCTAAATCCCTGCTGACTGGGCCTGATCCCCTGGTTGTCCTGTACATGCTGAGTGATCACAATCAATATAATCTGTTCCATGACCCTCCCCAGCACTGAGGTCAGACTGACCAGCCTGTAGTTCCCCAGATCCTCCTTCCGACCCTTTTTATGGATGAGCATCAATTGGCCAGCCTCCAGGTCTGGAACCCTCCCAGTTAGCCAGGACTGGTGGAGCTTTTCTTGGTGAATTCTTCCAACAGCTCCCTCAGTACCCTTGAATGAATCCCATCCAATCTCATAGACTTCTGAGTGTCTCAATGGCTTAGTACTTCACTGTGTATTGCAGGAGATCTATTCTGCTCCTTGTATCCCAGCTCAGGGGGCTGGTTGCCCTGAAGATAACAGTCTTACTGTTAAAGACTGAGGCAAAGAAGACATTAGGATCTCAGCCTTTTCTTCATCCTTGGTGACAATGTTCTGCTCCATGCCCAATAAAGGATGGAGATTTTCCTTGGTCTTCTATTTGTTGATGTATTTACAAAGTTTTTTATCCTTCACAGCAGTGGCCAGATTGAGTTCTAGATGAGCTTTTGCCTTTCTAATTTTCTCTCTACTTGTGCTAATCACATTCTTGTACTCTTGTACTTACCTACTCCTTCTTCATAAAAAGGTCATAACACCCTCCCTTTTTATAATTCCTAATTATACTGAAAATACTGATTAACATGTCAAGCTTCTGAATTATCCACGGACGTGCTACTACCGTGCTTCAGTTCATACCAAAGCTCATACGCTGTCAAGGCAAAACCATTGTTCTCAGTCACTGTGCTTTGATTCCCTTCGTGATGCCATCTTGGTACATACAAACTACATACAGCTTTTCAAAACACTTTCCAATGTAACCAATGGAAGGTGCATTCCATGAGTGCACATAACATGTTTCATTTGCTAATGCAGACGCAAGAGCGTCAACTCAGTGATCAGGCTGCACCCACTTAAGTCCACCAGTGTATGGCAAGCACAGAGGTAGGAGGAGAAAGCTCAGTACGTACAGCACACCCTGCAGTGCTTTTCACGCACATAAAAGGCCAGGTGTCATCAGTTTTACATATGCTCTTTATGATCAGCCTTTATGATCAGTTCTTGCAATCTTGCCCCTTCTTCATTCCTGCAAATGATAGTACTGCCCATGTGTGGATGCTAAAAAGCGGGAGCAGAGGAATTTTCCAGCTGCTGAAGCATTTTGTGAAGTTTTCCTTTCTCATGCTTCAGCTGAGAAACAGTGAAAGACGGTTTGGTAAACTAACTCTCTATCTTGCACCTGCATGGTCTTGTTTTGGTTCACTGAAGAAAATATTTTGAAATAGGCATCGTAGCATTCAGCCAATCACTCTGGGAGGTGTATGGTCAAGCAGCCAATAATGTCATTTCTCTATTGTGAATCAAGTTACATAAACGAGGTGGTAATTAATTAAATAATTCCATTCTATCCTGGACTTGAATTCTGTGTGGTGATTCTCTCCATCCCTGGGGACAACAGCGACACCCATGACTTGCGTCTCGGAATTATCAACAGGGTACCACATGGGAACCTACAGGGAATCCAGGAAAGTGCACTTCTTGTAAAAGTGGACAGGGAGCTCATACTGCAAGGAAGACACCAAATTGCTGGTCTACCAGTGATGTCTCATCAGCCACTGATGAGAGGACCAGCAGCGAGGATAAAATATAATTTAAGAAAATTAAGTATTCTCTATGTGGAAAAGATACCAACTTATCCTCATCAGAACCCAGGACTTGCAGAGCAGCATAGCAGTATAACAGAGGGCCTAGGCAACCCTGGAGTGTGCGCACACCTGAGCCTCCCGCCCAGCAAAGCAGTGAGGCCATCTGTTCCGATCCCCAAGGTCAAACACACAGACTGCACAGGTAGTTGAGTCGGCAGAGGAAAAGGAGTCTCAGTTCCTCAACTGTCTGCTACAGATTGATAGACAAATGCTGATGTACCTGAATGAATAAATAACAAGGGAGGTAGCTGTCCCCTTTACTCTGCTCTAGTGAGACTCCATGTGAAGTACTGCATCCAGCTCTGAAACCCTTGGTACAGGAAAGACATGGACCTGTTGGAGCAGGTCCACAGGAGGGCCACAAGGCTTAGGGCTGGAGCACCTCTGCCATAAGGAGAGGCTGAGAGATTTGGGGTTGAACATACTGGAGAAGAAAAGGCTCTCAGGAAATCTTACTGTGCGCTTCCAGTACTTATAAAGGGGACTTAAAAGAAAGATTAACACAGACCTTTTAGCAGGGCCTGTAGCAATAGGATGGGGTAATGGTTTTAAGCTTAAAAAGGGTAGATACAGACTAGGTATTTGGAAGAAGTATTTTACAATGAGGGTGTTAAAACACTGACAGGTTTCCCAGAGAGGTGGTGGATGCCCCTGGAACCATTCAAGGTCAGATTGGACAGGGATCTGAGCAACCCGATATAATTGGAGATGTCCCTGCTCATTGCAGGGGGGTTGCACTGGATGACCTTTAAAGGTCCCTTCCAACCCAAACTATTTTAGGACTGTGATTCTATGACATTCCAGGATGCTAATTGAAGAAGAGAAATCAACATAAAAAACCCCATATGCTGTTCATGCAAACTCCAAGGGACTGAATCTATGGACCAAGACAACTTCACCTAACCCTATACAAACCCCAGAATACTAGTAGGCCTTTGGAGATCATGTACCACATATAGCTGGAGTACAGGTATGCAGATCACCAAGTAAGAGGAGACATTCACTTCATAAGGGAGCTAAGTAGAAATACTCAAGAGACAAGTGAATGACTCGCTATGGCTATAAGATAACGGAAGAGTAACATTGTTATATGTCCTACTATTTACCCAAAAGGTAAGTAATAACTAACTAACTTAGTTAAGTAGAATTGTTTAGTCTTCTGTATATTTACTACAGTATCCAAAAGAACCATGCCTGGCAAGCAATTGGACACTGCAGTCTCTAGATCCGCCTAAATTGCCTATCCTTTAACATCAGCATCTATACATACCTCCTTCACCTTTTTCCCCCACATCATGAGCATTCTTGACAATTAAAACCATAGAAATCAATGGGACTAGACTTCTGAGAAAGCAAAAGGGCTTGTTTCATCATCTAACAGCTGCCACACAGTTGGAATTTCTTGACAAAAGATTTTGCAAATGCAAAGCTTATACATGAGTTTAAGGGGTGACTACAGAAGCTCTTGGAAAAGATCCTCTGATGTATATAAAAAAAATTAATCATGTAGGATTCAGAAAATCACTCAGCTGAAAATGGCCAAAAGGTGGCAAAGTTAAACAAGTAGAATGCATTTATGCTTCTTATTGCACTTGTCTAGGCATTAACTTATACTGTCTGGACCAGTAAGTATACTGGATTAGAGGTACCCACAGTCTGAATCAGTTTGATTACTCTCACACGTGTTATTTAGTATTTTGGATTGTCTTCGTACTGTTTCATAAGATCCATAGCTATTGTGTTCTTCACAACATGGCTGACAGGAATGCCTTATGGTACCCTTCAGATATGCTACAAATGGCAGAATGTATCTGAAAACCATTTGTAAATGCAAACAACTTCTGAAATGGACTTAAAGAAAAAATGGGCAATGTATGAAATTACTAGACAGGCTAATTAGGACTTTATAAGAAATATTCAAACCATAAGATTCCGTATTTTGGAAAAGTTCTGAGGGATGGCAATGTAGCTCTGTTGAAAATAAAAAACTTAAAGCATTATAAATCTAGTATTAAAAAAAAAAAAGTAATTCATTGGAATAGTCTTTCTTCCATTACCATTCTCAACATAAAAAATTACAGTAGAAATTCCTGCATATGACACCAGTTCTTTTTTCAGAAGTGTTTAAATTTTGAATCTGGCAACAAAAAGTGGTAATTTTCAAGGTACATGAGCAACTTCTGTCCAACCACCTTTTAGTTCACTGGTGAAAAACTTTGATTATATTCTGATTATTCCTTATCCACATAGTAAGGTATAAAATTACTTTGAGATATGCAGCATATTCTGCATCTAAATACAAAACACGAGGCCTTTAGCCTTTTAGCAACACAGCCACTTCTAATCAACACTGCTTTCATATTTAAATTTGGCAGGTTGTTTAATACTGTCATTAGTTACAAAAATTCTATTAATGGTGACTATTGAAGTGACTAACTGTTGAATAAGTTAAAAAAAAAGGACTTCATCAAAAATTGAGACATGCATTCTTTGATAAAGATCTAATCAATAAAATGTCGAGATAAAGATTTCCAGAAATTTATTTGAAATTATTTGAAACAGATTCCATTAGGTCCTGACTGATCCAAGTAGGTACAAATTAACTTTATAGATAGAAGCATGAAAATATTGAAATGATTAAATAATTTTCCTGTAACAAAAGTAGCTATTTCTCTTTGAGACAGAAATTTATCATGTTCTTATAGACTGAAATGCTGCTATAGATTAAAATATTTGCAAATATACTGGCTCAAGGAAAATATATAGGGATATTTATATGTATAGTTTAAATTTTTGCCAAGGCCTTGATTTGTTCTTTCCACACAGATACATAAAGTTCTGTGATTTCAGGAAGAAAAACAACAGACCAGTGCTTTTATCCTCCAGCTTTACTGCATTTACCACAGCTCACCCTACTAAGGTTGCCAAGCACATAACAAGTGACAATTGACACAACAGAAAAGACAATATCCACAGTTATCCACAGTTAAAATACTTAAGGTCAACACTTCCTTTAGCAACATAGATGACATCAATGTTGCTAAAGCTTTACCATGGAATTAGGTCACATCACTCTGGTAACAATTTTCTGGTAAAACTACTCAGTATCTGACACCTCTACTTGGTTTTCACCCTGTTCATACAAAATTTTAAATTGCATGAAACCCAAATCCTAAAACCTTCCCATGTACCAGCTAAATTAAACTACCTGTATTTGCTAAATAGACAGAATGAAAGATGCTTATCAAAATACACTTTACCTTTAATTAATTGAATGCATTGCTATATATTTTTATTAAATTAGATTGCTTACAGTTGTGTCTCATTTTCATGTTTTTAAAAAGGCTAGTCATGCAAGTAAGTGTGAGCTCTTAAAACACCCAGACATCCTATGAGATTGAAGATCTCAGCTGAAGTTACTAGTTTAGCATCTCATGAAAATTAGGTTCCACAGCAGAAGTAGCAAGACATAGCCTCAGCTATAGGCGTGCTTTAATTAGTTTTATTAATTCAAAATTTTTCTGTTATAGACTTTAAATCTCTGTCAGTCAAGATCTTGTTTGTATGTACTTAACCTTATTTCCCAGTATTTTTTAGTAAATAGTTGTTACAGCTTATGATGATTACACAGAGCCCTAAAATGAGAGTAAATCTACTAAAGTAAGAGCAATTTCAATTTGTTTCTGTAGGGACTGGTGGACTGGAGTTGATTGTAGGGCATTCCACACAAATGTCAGGTGCTTTTAGCAGGAGGTAGGAGAAAGATGTGACTGGTAAACCATGTGTTGGTAGAACATGTGACAACACAGACCACTACACAGGTCAAGAGGGAGCTCCATGGTTTACATGGATTACAGGCAAGCATTACTGGGCAGACAGACTGCTGCCAACTGTGTATAAAGCTTCAGAGATACTTTTCTGGTTAGTAAAGGGCGGCGCGGAGACTACAGGGAGACATAGTACCAGCCAGTAGATGCGGGGGCACTGTACGTAACCTCAAGGTCATCTACCCACATGACGAACTTCTTTACCTTGAGGGTGGCAGAGCACTGGGACATGCTGCCCACCGAGGTCGTGGAGTTCTCCTCTCTCAAGACATTCAAAACCCACCTGGACATGTTCCTCTGTAACCTGCTCTGGGTGACCCTGCCTTGATCCCTTCCAACCCTGTGACTCTGTATACACCTGGAAGGAGAAGACAAAGCCTGACAGGAGAGCATCTGGTTATCACACGCAGTGGTAACCTCCCTGGAGGTGTTTAAGGAAAGACTGGACGCGGCATTCAGTGCCGTGTCTAGATGACATAGTGGCGTTCGGTCACTGATTAGAATCGACGATCTCAGCGGTCTTTTCCAGCCCAACCGATTCTGTGAGTCGGTGTGCCAGCTGGGACAACGGGCCAACGCCCGCACTCGGGCTGGAAAGCCACGTGTGCTGACAGCAGCCACCGGGCACTCCGGGGCCTTGGCTCGGCCCTCCGCAGAAGTCCAGGGTCGGCAGGGCTGCCGCGAGGCCACGGGGGAGCCGGCGGGACGGGGAGGACGAGAGGCACGGTGGCGGCCGCGCTCCCCCTTCCATGGCCGCCTGTCGCCGGCGACCCAATCCTCCTCCTCCTCTTCCTCCCCGCCTCGGAAAATGGCAGTGCGGGCCGCGGGCGGTGGGGGAGCGGCCCGGCCGCCGCCATCTTGTGGCGGGAGGGACGGCGATCGCCGAGCCCCTCCCGCCCGGCCTCCCGCCGGAAGTGGCGTCAGGCGGCCCCGCGCGGCCACGCCCCCCTCGCGGGCCCGGCGCAGCCGCCGCGCGCCCCGTCCCGCGTCGGGCCCC
>NW_024582075.1:17608841-17742533 GCF_017639235.1 Corvus kubaryi
GTGTGCGCCCCCCCCGTGCGGGCGGAGAACCGGGCGGGCGCGGGCGGAGAACCGGGCGGGCGCGTGCCCCGGGCCGCGGGGCCGCGGGAGCCGCCGCGCGCCAGCCATTACCGCAGGCCCCGCCCCTTCCGGGGCGCTCGGCCGCGCCGCCGCCCCCGCCTCCCTCCGTCCGCCCGTCGGTCCCTCCCTCCCGCTCCCGCTCTCCTTTTGTGAGTTATAGCAACCGTTGCCTTGTGAGTCGAGCGCCATAGTCACCGTAGTCCTGGCGACTGTTACCCATCAACAACAGCCGCTCCGCTCCCGCTCCTGCTCCTCCTCCTCCTGCCGCTGCTCCGCACCCCCTGCCTCACCGTCACCCACCACAACAACAACAACAACAACCGCAGCCGCCGCCAGCAGCAGCAGCGACAGCGGGAGCGCCGCCGCAGCCCGCCCCGGCACAGGTGAATGCGCTCGGCGGGCGCACCCCGGCCCTCCCTCCTCCTTCTCCGCGCGGCATCCGGGCCCGGGCTGCGCCCTCGGGCTGCGCCGGTGCTCGCGGGCCGGCGAGGGGACTCGGGGCTCCCCGCCGAACCCCCCCGGCCCTCCCGGGAGCACCGTGCGGTCGAGGGGAGAGGGGCGGCGGGGGTACATGGGGATGTCGGGCGGGGAGCAGGGCCGGCCGTCGTGCGGGCTGAGGAGGAGGAGAGGCTGGGCGATGCCGGGGACGCAGGCACGCTGCGGGACCTCCAGGACAATCGCTGGGATGCGGTGGGTGTGCGTCTGAGTTGGGTCTCGTTTGTACGGGTCGGGAGATGGAGAAATCGGGGGACGCGCCTGCGGCCGCAGTCAAAGGTTACTGGCTTTAAACCTGAAAAAAAGCCGTAGGGTTGGGAGGAAAGATGCAGCCGGGGACGGATCCTGTTGGACAGCAAGAGTAGGGGTTGATTCCCCCCTTTCATTTACAGTGGCCTTGTTCTGATTTGATATGACTACTATATGTTGCAGGTTTTCGTGAACTTGCTGTATCTTTTAATGATACTCTCGTGCTATTGATCATATCAACCTTTTTTTTTTTTTTTTGTGCTTTCTCTGTGTAATTTTTTTCTTTTATTCATAATTGCGGTTTATTTTTGTGCAAGCTATATTTTCTTTGTATTGTGAAGTGGGGTTTTGTTTATTCAATACCCCTACCAATGCACACACAGAGTAGCAGGTTGGGGTTTTTTTCTCATTGCACTACTTCTGCAGGGAATTGTTTTTAATGGAACAGTGCATGTGTAAGTCTAGTTTATTGCACAGTGAGTTACGTTCATGTGGAGAGAATCCATTTGTTTCCTTAAACTCTCCACGATGAAGGAAATTCAAGACACGGACTGTGGGTTTCAGTGCGAGCAGCAAAGAAAGAAGAAAAAAAATAGTATTAAAAAGAAGTCTGTGTCATTTTGTTATTGGGGCTGCTTTTCAAGAGTACTTTTGTGAAAGAGGAAAGGGGCAGCTCTTTACCTCTGGGGAGGAAGAGATGTAGTAGGACTCATATTATTAATGAGTATGGTTTGCTTCTTATTTTTAATCCAAAAGGCTTGCTTTCTTCATCCTTTTCGGGATTGCTTATTAAGATTTAAAGATTTGTGTTGTCATTGATGTCAAATCATACTTGATATACTTTTTGAATTCTTTGGATGAAGTGAATTTTTGGCATCTTTCATGGCAATGAAACATTTAACATCTGCACTCCCCCCTTTGACTTGTCAAATCATGTGATGTTTTGGCAGGCTTTCTTCTTTCTGAAGTAGTGGCTTATTTTTTTCCTTATTTATTTAGTAAAATAATTAGGAAAAAAATAATGCTCTTGTTTTTAATCTGAAGCCTCCGTTTAATTGTATATACACCTTTTCAATTTTTATATCTTTAGATATCCAGTGTAAGATATGAGATTTGTCTCACATTGGAACTACCAATGAATGTGACTGGGGCAATTTTTTCAAGCAGGTATTAACTACAAAATCTACTAATTAGTTAGTGCATTGTTGATACTGATATTCCTTGAGGTAAAGCATATTGGATTTTTTTTTTTTTTAGCATGTTTTAATACTTCGTAGTTCACAAGAACTTAGAAAATAAATTATTTTGGATGATGACCAAAAGTCTCTACATCATCATCGTTTTATTTTTTTATGCCAAGATGAAACCACTGCTTGGTAACTTTATAGGTCCTGGTGTAAGTAAGTTCTAAATACATTAAGAATTTTCAGTGTGAGTTCTAGTATGGTATCAGTTATATGGCGCATCGAAGTCTTTATGAATTTGTTGTTAATTTCTGTGATTCATTGGTTTTGAAATAATTCCGGCATCTGCTGTTGTTGAAAAGAGAAGATGTCAGCTCTGCACCATACCTTTCTTGAGTAGCTGTCCTAGAGCAGCAGGACAGAATACTGCTCAGGATGGGATCATTCCTGGGTGTTGAAATCTGTCTTTGCAGAACATGTATCCAGGCCCCTGGGTAGCAAAGGAAAGTGTGTGGCTGTGTGTGAGACAAAGGTTCTGTTCTAACTCCGTGGGGTGATGTGTTGGAAAAGGTCCGTGGACTCCGGCGGGAGGAGGAAGAAAATGCAGTCCAGCCAATATGGTTGATAAAAGCAAGCTCTGTTTATTAGCAATCCAGAGGCACTTATATAGTATCCCAGCTTGTTAACTCTTAAGTGGCTTAAACCTATCCAAGCGCATTTCTCCTTCTACGTAATTAGACTACATTGGCAAGCTTCTACTAGTTATGTTATGATTAAAGAATTCAGAGTTCACCCTCCCCTCTCTGGGTCTTATCTGCACAGCTGCAAATCCTCACACTCCCTTTTTGTCCCCAGGCCTGTTTCTCACAGAGGGATTTTCTCATAGAGACAGTTCTCACACTAACCTTTGCTTGCAGGCCTATTGCTTGTACAGTTCTTTTATTGATCCCATAATTCTATCAATGATCCATGTCCCGGATCCTCTAACCATTTCCCAACAGTGATGTATACAGGTGTTTCTTAAAAGTCATATTGCAAATACATGATTTTGTCTTAAACCAAAGACCTTTATAGTACTATTGGGCTGCATTTTCCTTAGCCAGTGACTACAATTTGGAAATTAATAAAGGAGGTATAATCACTGCTTTTAATATTATGGACTTTACTGAGAAAAGTATTGACTTTTTATTCTCTCTGAGATACTGCAGTGACCATAAATGAGATCTGCATCATGCATTCTCATTCCCTAATGCCCACAGCTGACAAAATAGTTGGAGTTTGTGATGCTAGCCCGTGTTCGACAATGACATGGCTTGTGATTTTTGTGTATTTATTTATTTTAAATGCATAGGCTTTCATGACTATGAAAGAGTGTGACTATCTAATTTTGTTTCAACATATCCAAGCAGAACAGCATCAGGTGCTTTGTTCTGTTACTAGTAAGCTAACGTACATGGTACTAGTTTGGAGAAGTCCTTTCAGTGAGGTAGTGTAGGTAAATGAAATAAGCATCAAAGATACTGTTAAAAGTTGTTAAAGATTTTACATTCATGATGCTTAATTTGATAATTGGGTTCAGCTTTGTTAGCACTATCCCATTTCTTGTTTCTGCCTGACAGGGTAGTTTGTTAGTCAAAAACTGCCTCCAGAAATACATGTTGCACTTTCTTTCCATTTACTAAACTTTTGAGAGGTAAGGCTGCTTGCTTTTGTTTTCTTCTCTTACTTGAAACATAAGCCAGTGTCTAAAATGCAATAGTACTTTATCATTGTAGTTCCTTTTAGTGTTGTAGCTAGTGTTTCTCATTTTCATGCTTTACTTTGAAAGGCTTTCTTCCCTCTGAAAATATCCTGTATTAGTTGTATTTTTTACCTGTAGTCTTCAACAGCTTACCATCTGCAGGTATGTGTCATACAGAATGCTTAAAAAATGAACAGGCTTTAAAAAATATGTATGACTATTAAAATGTTTTTTTTAAATCATTGTCAGTTGAAAAGACATGAATGCTCTAGAAATACAGAATAAAAATAAGCTTTCAGTGGCTATGAAGTGTCCTTGTGGTTGGAGTTCCATTTCAAAATTGAACTCTCTGTCAAATGAGTGTATTATAGTACAAAAAGAAGAATGTTTTGAAATTATCAATGAAAATGCTTTTTTTTTTTTAACTAAGAGTTAGGGCTGAAAAATTAATGAGGCTTTTAAAATGAATAAGTAATATTTCGGATGTTTTATTTCTATTAGCCACAAGTTTATTTTTCATGTATTTCGCCTACAGTTGGTTGTCAATCAAAACAATACTTCTTTTTTCTCACAGATGCTATGCATACCCATATTTTGGAAATTTAAGGATCAGTATATATACTGATTTGGCTAAATCTAGTTTTTAGGGACAGATGGCTGATTTAAACAGGTGTCACTTTCATTTCTTGTGCCTTGTGTTGAAACTTCCAGAGGTTTACAAAAGAGCTTCCTAAAGCAGATGGTGATCTCCACTTCCGTGATTAGAAAAATATACTTTTGTAGGAAATTATTTTCCCACTGACTAGGTGTATTTTAATAATTTGATGTGTCATATTATGCTTTAATGAGTTCATACTTTAATAGTTAAAATGTCATTGCAGAGTTTGAAGTGTTTAATATGTAATACAATAATTTAAAAATTTCTTTCCTCATTGGACTTTTAAAGGAGATGTGATTATTTTGGTGTGAAATTCAGCAGTTTGAGTGTGTGGATAGCTGTAGACCTAATAATTGTTATTCTTGCAAGATCAAGAGCAGATATATTGCTTGGTGTAACATTCTGTTTCACTATCTTTTTTACTTAAATATTACTTCACTTTAGAATATTTTTTAATAACAATGAATTACTGTTAAGGACACAGGATTCGTTTCAAACTTATGTATGTTTAACTTCTTTTTTTTCTGGCACCCTGCTGTATTAGCACATCTGCAGTTTTCTTTTAAAATTTTTTATTTAAAATTTAAAAGATTTTAATAAGAAATAATGAAATTGGTCTTCTAATAATTTTTTTGTCATTTTGTTTCTAAGGATTCCTTTTTTCTTTTTTTTATGTTGACTTTTTTATCGCAATGACTGGTGTTTATTGTTAGTTGTTTTCTTTCTAGCAGATGCACCAGAGGGTGCTATGCTATTTGAAATACAAAAAAGAAAGAAAATCCTAAAAGTTTGTTCATTGAAATGCATTGATAATGCATATGGGACTTGAATAAATGTTACTGAAATTTTCACACCTTTTTTTTTTTGTGCAATGCAATATAACAAACTTGCTGTTTTGACAATATTATGTTAAAAATCATAGAGGAAATTGGCTGTTCTGTATCTGGTTATGTCTGTGGGTGTAGATACACACACTTAAAATGCAGTTTCTGTTCATCAAAAGAAAACAAATATTTATATGTGAATTATGTCTGTATCACATATAGCTGAAACTATATAAGCTGTATACTTATTGAAGTACTACATTAACTTATCTGAGATACACATGCATTTTGGAGTGACCTTATTGCATGTTATATTTTTCATGTATAAGTCTTTATTCACATTTTTTATAGCTTATTTGCTCATATGTGAACACTTCTTAAAAAATGCACGGCGGTATATAGAATTTTTTTCCTTTCTCACTGAAGCTCTTCCTAGATGAAACTGAGATTGCAGCATACCCATGTACTGATGAATTGCAAAAAGGACAGGATATTTTTCTCCATCAATCATTAGTTCTGGGAAAGAAAGCCACCAGCTCCCTCCTCAATATCCCCCTCAAAAAAAAAGAAAGAAAAAAGAAGAACCCAAACCAGCCCCAGCCTCTACGTATTTATAAGTACTATTATGTTTTATTTTAAAAAATTCTCTATGGTTATATGAACCTGTCAGGTTAGAAATTAATTATAATAACTTCTGTAGTTTAGTAATATCTATTTTTTTATCATACCCCAAAAGATTAATAAGGCAA
The DNA here is from genome assembly GCF_017639235.1 of Corvus kubaryi. Lineage (NCBI taxonomy): Eukaryota > Metazoa > Chordata > Aves > Passeriformes > Corvidae > Corvus > Corvus kubaryi. Next base: position 17,614,802 of record NW_024582075.1, read on the forward strand.
TATTTTTTTTCTGTGTGTAGCTGGTTAATGGAGTCTAGTTTAGTGTAATTTCCCTTTGGAAACATGAGAAAATATGCAGGCTGTGTCTAGGGTTGTACACCTTAAATTGCTTGGTTTTAGATGCTGTTGCAAACAGTTTAATTGTTCTACCTGTTCCACTATTGCAAGTTGTTTGGTTAGTTAGGAACTTCAGTTTTAGTGTCCTAAAATCAAGAGGTAGTGGATGGAATATATTGTAAATTCTATTTGATAGGGAAATTTCACGTTTTACAATATAAATTTTAGTAAGACTAGGTTAATTTCTAGCAATTCAGACTTCCTGTTTGAGTATCTAATTTATTTCTAACCTGTCTTCTTTAAATTCTTGCATGACATTCATAGCAATGCTATGAGAATGCCAAATATTGTATATGAATAACTGAATTTGAGTGTACTTGTAGCATTTATAACTTCATTCAATCATCAAAGAGAGGAAAGCACATTTTTTAAAGGTCATTTCATTTACCCATAGACTCAGTATGTTCAGTACATCTCAGCTTCTTAGACCATCTCTGAGTAAACAGAGAACTGTGAAATAAATATATTTAGTTCTTTCATTTTCTTCTTATTGAAGACTGATTTCAAGTAAGTTTATAAGGTCTTTAAGGCAAGAACCATATATTTAGATTTTGTTCAGGCTTTGGATGCTGCTGCTACAACTAATGACTCAAAGCTGTGTTTACTGTTTATGTACCAAGTAAATGGATTCTCTCTTCTGTTTTACTTTCTCATTATATTTAATCTAACTGTGCTTTCTCTTACATACCACCTCAGGGATGTTTTCTAAACTGTAAATCAGTATAGTTAAATCATGAAACATTGCAAAGTAGAAATAGAAACAAGCAAGTCTGTTAAAAGGTGAAGTATGTCACTTTGCAGGTGCCATCGAGTCAGATTATTCTACCTCAGTTAAGGTGTTCTGGGGTTTTTGTGGTTTTTTGTCTGATTACTTTTTTATTTGCTGTTAACTGTACTTTCCTTACAAAGAACTTTAGAAGTATAATAGGATTCTGTGACAGAACTACTTATAAGGCAGTTATTAAGGTTACAGATAGCTATTTATTTATTCAAAAATTCATTTTTGGCTCCAGTGAGCTAGTTCACGTCTGCTGAATTTTCAGGTGATTCTTTAATACCTTAGGTCTGATTTTTCTTTCCTCCTCCCCAAAAATGCCTAAATGTGGGGTGGGAAGAAGGGAGACCAGTCTTGCTTATGTATCTCTCTTAATCTGACAATGATATTGGATGTTTATTGAACTTTTGAGCTGTTTCCTTTCTAGTGGGTTAGATGACCAGGACTGTCAATTTGTACTATTGTCTTTTGGTGTGATCTGCAGACTGCAGATTATCCACAAAGCATTTTAAAATGTTGCTGTTGTACTGTGTAGCCTCATCTTAACAAAATTAGAGTCTTACCAGCTGAGCTTTTTCTTCCTTGCATCATGGTAACATTCTGCACTGCAAAGGGCCGGGAGTGAAGTTAACAGTGAAAGTAACAGAATTGAATGGTAAAACGATAACTAGCATTTTCTGAGGAGGACAAAATCTATTCATTATTGGTAGGGGAAAGCAAAAATAACAAAATAACTGTAGTTCTCATGCCATTGGAAGCAGTGGCCAGTGTCAGGATTTCTGGCTTACATTAAATGTCTCATAAATTTGAAGACTTATTTTCTATTTAACTGCTGCAAAAAGTATTCAGGATTCTCCATTTAGAATCCTAACTGTTTTGTTTTCACGGTAAGATGTCTGCTGTATACTTACCTCTTTATTGTTCTGTGCCTTGAGAGTAGACACAAGAGTTATAGATTTACTGAAGGAGGAATATTTCCTACCTTGCATTTTTGCTGATGAGATGCACATTGTAGTTCTTCCATTAGGAAGGACATGAGGTTATACACAAAGGATTGTTAATTTGTCTTTCTAGTTAAGGTTTTATATATTGTGTTTATTATTGGAAATGTTAATTACTTTGTATCTCAGAGAATTTAGAAGATACAATAAAGAATTAACCTTGCCTTAGAACTACTTTCTTTAATTAAAATCCCAGTCTTCCTTTTCAGTGTTTTTAAGAAAAATAGTTGCTCTATAATCACCATTTAAAAACTAAGTTTTCTCAAAATTTCAGATTGAAAAATCTAGAATAATTTAATGATCAGATGATACGCATTTTACAGTTAAGTTATAGAAAGTTATTGTTTAGATATATATAGTTCAATGGACTATTACAATAATTTATAAAAATACATGATTGATGAAAACTATTTAGATTACTTTTGCAGGGAAGTCCAGCTGTTTTCAAAGTTACATTAGCCGTGGATAGTGAGGAGCCGTTGAGCCACCTGTGTAGTAGCTGATTTATCAAAGTGACTGTTAGCCGTGAGGTGAGTTGACACACTGTAGTAGCTAAGATCATGTCAACATTTGTGTTTGTGTTTAGCATTTAGTTTGCTCCTATTTTGTTTTGTTCACTCTGTGTTAAACCACTTCAACTGAGTTGCAATTGGCAAAGGATTTGATAAATAACTCTTCCTTTTTCATTATATTGTTTTCCTGTCAGATTTAGTAAATGAAAAAATGTAGAATCCAGTATGTTTCTAATTCCTCAGAGTTGATTCTGGGTAATAGTAATAGCAACTCCCTGTAACTTCTAGGAATATTATTCGTTGGACTTTCTGAAAGGCATGGAAGCTCTTCTTTGAGCTATATCATCCTTGTTTTCGACAGTAAAACATGCTTAGTGTTAAGTCATAGATTTAAAGTTTAATATAATTATTATTTAATAAGTGGAGGTAAGTAGGGACAGAAATATGGCTTCAATCCCTTATTTTGTGGAAATACTTTTGAGCTCCAAGTCTGGGTTTTGAAGTGAGGGAAGAGTGAATTAATTAAGATAAAAACACAGCTCTTCATGGCATTGTCTCTTTTCAGGTGCTTTCTGACTGAAGGTTGTCATGAGTTGCTCTGGTTTTCTCCAACTCTGAAACTCCTTTCTAGTGTAAGGAGCACAGTCCTGAGAGGGTATTTCATGGAACACTAGTGGGCAAGTAAATGTGTAGAGATTTCAGTAAGCTTGGTCTGTAGTGGTGTGGAGATGAGAAATGCTTAGGGTTTTGCAAACCTTAGGCTAGTTCACAGAATTTAGGTTTTGTCCTAGCAAACTTATTTCACACCGAGGAAAGATTTATTTGCAGTAAACTCAGAATTAGAGATGGTCCTACAAAGCAATAGCATAATTTATCATGCAAGTAGTGATTCTGTCTTATGAAACAGACCTTCCAGTGTTTTAAAAGTTGTGGGTTTATGCTGATTCAGTTGTATCTGTTTGGTTTGGTGGTTTTTTTAATGCTGTTGTTTCAGGTCATTCAGATGGTCAGTTGTCAAACAGTATAACCTTATGAACTTGTGTGGTCTGGGATATCCAGATTTTATGTTACTGTCTTAAATCCATGTGGAGGCAGGTCCTACTAAGGTTTAAATTTCAGATATTAAAATTTTCTGTGGTGATCTTGATATGAGCCACTGAGTCAAATTTCCTGTCTTTAATAGGGCTTGGAGGTGTTCAGTATCTTCACTGCTTGTCCTACATTAGTATTTATTTCTCCTTATTGAATTCTGAAGAAACTGACATTACTCGAATTCAGGGAAGAGCTGGACACAGGAGCATGATTTCAGTGCAGTGACCAACTTCCATGACCTGATGAAGATAGAGTCTTCCTGTGGTCTCAAATCACAGGTTACGAGTTTGTTTGTCACAAACATGTTTCAGGCAACTGAGATGAAGAGGAGTTTTAGGATTACTTTGCATGTGAAATACTGCCACATAAGGGCTCCCACTGTTTGATTTCAGATTAAATACTAGGTTATTTGGCTAAGACTTGTAACAACTCAGTGCTGTAAGTCTCAGCAGCTTTTAATGGCTTGTGTCCTTAGCACAGTTGTAAGTCTGAGATACTCAAAAGTTCTTGTGTCAGCATAGTTGTGTTTTCAGTTACATGCTGTGATCCAAGGATGGTAACTCTTCAGACACAGCTGAATTTCTTGAAAGCTCAACGTAACAGACTGACCATCTGCAGCCTACTGAAAAAAAAAAAGGTTAAGCTAGAGCCAGCAGTTCATTTTTTTCCCTGTACTTGAAAATAATTAATATTTTGAAAAAATACAAGCATTTTCTTCCCATATTTTATAAAATGGGAAAAGATACAATGTCCAAGTCAGAAAAACAGATCTTGCAGATAGGAAAACAGAAGTTATGCTTTTGTCATCTGTGATAAAGCGGTGTACCTGTGTGTAAGTTTTGGTCAGAAATGCTTTAGTACTTGTCCCAGAGTTTGTAGTATAAGAAGGGGAAAGTTACAGGTTGTAGCCATTAAAAATGGCTTGAAGATGTAATTGGCTATTAATAGTGGGAATTGGGATGTTGGTTCATAATATGCTAAGACCTCTAATAAAATTACCCGTGTCATCTCCATAAAACAAACTGCATGGTCACAAGTATAACTTGTTACATAGATATGCTTCTGACCTCCCAGTGATCTATTCTCCTTGGTTAATATTTAGATTTTGTTTTTAAAAATATGTTCATTCTGTATGAAGTACTTCTGTCTTCCATATACTGATTCAAAAGCCTTTTATCTACTCTAGTTACAGCACTTAACTTGCTAGTATAGAAATGGTTAAATTTACCATAATGATGCCAGAATGATTTTTCTTCGGTATTTCCTTCATATATATGTATTTGTAGCTCTCTAGACTATTGTTGTATAGTTATATAGTTCCTAGGTAGCGCCAGTACTCTTCCCTACCCTGATAGGCAGAAAGACAAAACACATTCTAGAGGCTCCAAGCCCCAGGGGTCCAAGGCCCCTATCCTGTCTTGGTTCTCCTTGGAAACCAAGGTTGAAACCAGCTCTTTGAGATACATTTTCATAAACAAAGTTTAGTTCCTATCTAAGGTGGGGGCAGGGGGGGAATTAATAAAAGGGTAGAACCAGGAGGAATTACTTCATCGCTTGTACTTGAGGATTCTTTTCAATTATTTGCTAATTTGCTAAACTTATAAAACTGTGTTCACCCTATGCAGTGTGGGCATTTTTCCATACCTGCCCCTTAGAGGCCTCCAATAAAGACCAGCCATTATATTACCTCCTATACCAATATTGTCTCAAAAGTGTGTTGTTTATTTCTAGATCTTTAAAGCACTAATTAAACCAAAGGAACAGGAGATGCTTAGGGTACTCAGTGCAGTAGGCATGCAGTTTGTGGTTGGTTTGTATTTGGTTGATTGTTTGGGGTTTTTTTCCCTTGAAAAGTGAAAGAAATGTGGCAGATAATTTCGTAGGAATAGGAGTCATCTAGCAGGACATTTTATTTTAATCTAGGTGGTTCAACCTTGTCAAATAGAGTTACTTGTTTTAGGGCAAAGGGTAAAACTGGTGGTTTTCACATCACTGACTGGTATGTCATTTCTGTATTGAGCATATTTTCTCAAATAATCTGTTAACCATCCTTCACAGGGTGTTAGAAAGCTTATCTTTTTTTACAGCAAATATGCAGATTACTTATTATAAACACAGTTGTCTTAGTGAAATCTAGAACAAAGTGGTCACTGAAAAAAATACTCTTTTAACCTACTTCTACAATAATCCACTGGCCAAAAGGGAGAGGTATGCCAGTCCTGTGAAGCTCTCTAGGGCTTCACAGCCCTGTAGCTGTTAGTCTGCATACTGGGAACAGAGTGGCTGGGACTACAGGCTGGATGAGGCCATGAGGTCCATGGTGGGCAGGGAGCTGAACATGTGCTAGCAGTGTCCCTTGGCTGTAAGGAAGATTAAAAATGTGTCTCTTGGGCTGTATGAACATAGTTATAGGCAGGAAATTGAGAGAAATCTTTATCCAGCTCTCTTTTGTATTTATTATACAACTTTGCATCATTTCTGCTTTTCCCCTCACTCTTCTGTGGTTGAGGGAAAGCTGTTGGTTGGAGTAAGTTCAGCAAAAGGCTACTAAACAGTCAGAAACTAGAGTGCACATATCTGTGAGGAGGCACTGAAGGACATGGACTTGTTCAGTCTTGAGAAGAGAGTTTCAGGGGTCCTAACAGCAGCCTTCTCTAGAAGTGCACTTCATATGGAAGTGCATGGTGGAAGGATGAGAGACAATTTAAAAAGTTGAAACAAGAGAGGTTTAGATTGGAGACAAGGAAAACCTTTTTCCCCATGAGGACAGCTCAACAATGCAGCTTGGACCAAGTGAGGCTTTGCCATCTCTGTCTTTGTAAATTTTCAAGCTCTGGCTGAATGAAGCCCTGGCGAGCTGGTCTAATGCCAAGGCTGAACCTGCTTTGGAAGGGAAGTTGGGCTTGGGAACTCCTGAAATCCAAGCAGCCCAAGCTATACTATGATTTTACTTGTGATTCTTGCTCTACACCAGAAGTTCCTAGACGTGATCTAGTTTGTCTTCTAGTCTTGTTGGCCAGTTCAGTTTCTTAGTGAATCCTTACATTTGAATTTGAATCCTCACATCTGGAGGTAAAAGTGGAGGGATAGAGCTAGAGTCACAAAGTAGTACTTGTGACATGTATCACAAAGACCTGGATTGGGTGCCCAAGAGAGGATCTCCTTAACAATGCAGAACTCTTGGGCTCCTCTTTTTCTTCAGTGTGTTACACTTCTGTTATTTTGGTCCAACACTTCATTCTGTGGATTTTTCAAACTTAGGACTGGACATAGACTGAATTTCTCACATTTATTTATACCATATTTTAGAATGAAACCTCAAGACTTTTCACTGGAGTCCTGCAGAGGCAAAAAAATAAAAGCAGTAAACTGCAGTAGCAGGAAAAGAAATTTTTTAAAGTCTCTTCAGGAGAAGACAATGATGAACAAAAGGTTTTATAAAAGAAGAAAGGACCTTGGTTGAATACCTGGCAAAACCAAACCCCAGTTGCTGATTTCTGTGGACATTTATTTGCGTGCATTTATCAAAGTCTTAATCAGCAGTTTTTAATTCTTTTGTTGCAGCAAAAGAGAAGAATAAATTAGAAGAGGAAGAACTGCAAACAATGTTTTTTATTGGAAATTATTTAGAATAATAAAATAAACTGGATAATTTCCTTTCTTTGTTGAAACAAGTTCAGGGGTGTTGATGAATATTCTGCATTTGGCTAACTGCCTGGTGATTTGTAAGTGGTGTTCAATGTACATAACAGCTAGCAATCTGAAGAGGGATTCTTTTTTGTGATGAGAATATCTAAAATATTTTCCTGTAACTTGCCTATATCCCTGTTCATTTTGATAAGAACTGGATTGTGTCCAAATAAATGGATTTCAGAAGCAAGGACAATGTTTTTGAGTGTCTGTAAAGAGATGTTTTAAAAAAAATGCTTTATCATATAGCTGCAAATATAAAATTAATAGCAATTATAGAGATCAAGAGCGAGGATCTAAAGAAGTGTGTATTGCAGTAACTGGTAATTGGTGAAATCAGAAAAAATAGGTTGATAATCAATGCTTCTGTTGACTGAAGTGGTTCTCTTTGGGGGTCTTTTGTTTGTTTTGGCTGGAGTTTATCATGGTGGGACATTCATATCCATAGCTAAATTAATGTACTTTGATTTCTCTTACTCTTGTTTAGCACTGCTTGAGGGAAAGCAAAAACATACGTATACATTACTAATTATGATTAATGTAGTCTTGATAATCATGGCAGTATTAGAAAGTAATCCCTTTGTTTAAATGCAGATGTTTCATAGCAGCTAATAACCTGAGTTGAATCGAATGATTAAGGCCTGGATAAGCAAATACATTGTTTAGAACTTGTGGTTTTTATTTTATTAATAATTTGTCAAACTTGCCTCTGTCAAATTTGAGAATTTACGTTAAAGAGGGATGTAGGATTTCCATAAAGTGTTTCCAGTGAATTTTTTCGAAGAAAAAAATCCTTCTTCTGATTGAACTGAATATGTGAATGCACAGTGAAAGTCAAAGTGCCCTAAAAGATATAACACCATAACATAGCCAGTATCTTTTCCAAGTACCTCTATTGTATTGTGCTTTTCTTTTAGAATGTTCCTGTCAAGTCCTGCCTGACTTTTCAAAATCAGTGATTAGAATGAATATCAAGAAATTCAAGTGGTAGAAATCTTGCTGGGCAAAATAAAGAGCTGCAATAAGGAAAACAAGTGAAATAAACTTGAGCGTATCTCGAAAATTATATAATTAGTGTTCAGTGTTGGTATTCTACTTGTCATAGTTTAGATTTCTATGTTTCCATATTATAAATGAGATAGCTAATGGTATCTGTTTGCTATTATTTTTACTGTTACTTGGCAATTATGGAAGAACAGTGAAATGGTATGTTATATAGTCATATGTCTTTATCTTAAGACTTAGAAATCAAATTCAGTTTCTGCTATTCATGACATAAATCTTGAATAATTGTTGCTGAATGTTTTTTATATTGAATTGGTGTTTTATTCTCTATAGGTGCAGTAGGTTGGGACCTAATAAAAAAAATTACCAAATAATTATAAAAATCAGTCACCATTACCTTTTGTCAAACCATCTTTTGAAAGTAATATTACTTAAACGTTCTGGGCATCAAGCTTTTTGTCTGGTTATATGAAGATTTCTGTTAGGAATGTCTTATAACCTTAGAAGCCAGAAAACAAATAAACAAACATGCTTTGGATCCAATTGTGCAATTTTCAGTATTCAATTTGTATTAGAAGTACAATTACTGTGAACATAGAGATTAGTTAAGTATTCACTGTTATACAGTACCAGCTTAATTAATGACATTCTTTCCTCTTTTTTTTTATAATGAATGAATTTCCTTTAAATTTTTACTTTTTTATTATTTTTTATTTGCATTTCTGTGTGCTGGTATGTTTTTCATTATTCTTTATTTCACTTGGGTTTTACATTGTTCTTAATTTTTTTTTAACTCAGAGTTTTTTTGAGGGCAAAAAAGCCATTCTAGATAAACCTAACTAATAAGAATTATTGTGTGTGTTTTCATTTTACATATTCATGTTTTCAAATGCTTTCTACAGTCAGTCTTAGCTAAGTGCTTGGAGAACTGTTTCTTTGAGAGAAGGGTAGTGGTAAGTAAAGAGGATTTAATAATTTTTGGATATTATTTATAAATAAATGCCTGTAAACTGAAAATATAGGTTTAAGTGGTTTGTTCTAAGAAACACATGGAATAAAAATAAAATATTGGTATCTATCCAGGAAATACAAGCTGTGGCTTGTTCAAATCACTATCTTTTCAGGTGCTCAGTACTGTTAGGTTGGAAAAGCAGAACTGAATGTTCTGTTTGGAACTGAGTATCTTTTACAGTGAGGTCAACAAAAAGCTGTGTGGGGGATTTTTTTGTATGTTTGGCTTACAGATTTTTTTTGGTTTAATTTTTGTGTATGAATTTGTATGTATTGTAAATGTAAAAATATATTTCATTTCATGTGACATCAAAAACAACACCAATAGTAACAATGTCTTGTCAATAAGTATGTGCTTGTGAAAGCTAATGTATTGGGAAAGGTCACACAGGAAGGCAAACAAAGTTACAATTAATATCTTAAATAATGTTGTCAAGTGTAATAGTAAATTTCAAGCATGTTTGGTAAAATAGTATTTTTGGAGTGAGAGATTTTTTTGCCATTGCTTTCAATGTAATGCATTTCTTGTGTATTTCCTGTAGAATTGCTGGTGCTGATTTTGCTCTTAAGTTGAGTATAAATTTCTTAAATAAAAAAAGAACATGGTAAACTTAGTGAAATATTGCCTTGTTACAGTTACAGTACTTCAAATACATGTTTACAAAGCAAAGTGGTAGATTTCTAAAAAATAGTTAAAATTCAGATGGTGGGGCAGGGTAAAGGATATCTTTAGGACATAAAGCAGTATTTTATAATGAGACAGCTTTCTGTAAATGTGTTTCTAAATTTCTAAGTTTGTAAATGTTCCTTTCTGTCTTTCTTTATGTCAAATTAAAGTATATGCTAGTCTTGAAATTTTTTTTTTATGTCAGCATTTTTTCCTTCCTTTGCAGTTTAGAATGTAGTCCTTTCTTGCTACTTCATTATATTATCATTGGTGACAGTGATATCTGCTCTACTTATATTTTGCAATTATTTTTTCAGTACTTTTGTGGCACTCACTTTTGGTTATTAAGCTCTGCACTTCAGTATGCACTGTTTGTCTGGTTTTTTTCCCTGTTCCTTGTTGGATGCCTGGCTTGCATGTGGTTTAATATTTAACAGTTTACCTGAGATAGTGGGGTGTGACAAGTCTGCTAAGCATCACACTGTGCTGACATATACCCAGTTGGTTGTAGGGATAACCTACAGGTGCCAAGATCGACTTTCAGGGCCTGCCCGAGTTTTTATTTGCCAACAGTCACTTTGCTTTAATGTTTGCTAATCTCTAGCTTTCTCTTGGGATCCTTTAGCCTGCTTCATGGCAGTGTATACAAAATTGACACTAAAAATATGGAGGAATGTTCTTTTAGTCAGTTTGACGTAATTGGAAAGAACTTGAATTGAGAAATTCAGAATCTGTTTCTTTTACCAGCTACATGAGAACAGGTAAATCTTCAGACTCTGCGGAAAATAACCCCACTTATTGAGGAGAGGAATGCTTGAAGAATATCTTAAAATAAGATCTTTGGTTATTTGGGGGTTTTGGTTCTAGGGGTATATTTGTTGTTGTTTCAGGGAACTCAGGGGAGCAGTTGTGCATGTATTTGGTCTGGTCTAATTTTGGTGGTAGTGAATTATATCCTACGAATAGGATTCTAGAATTATGTGAGAAACATTACCTTCTTAAGTCATCTTACTAATGCGGGATTTTTTCTTAGAGCCGAGGGAACGTTCAGCTTGCACCCCTTCTTTGAATGGCCAGTTTACAAGTGAGTTACCTTCTGTAGTAAAGGATGAAGGAATCTAGGGCTCCTCCTTAAGCTAATTATGGTGAGATTCTGGTCAAATTTCTTTTACTAAACTGTCAGTGAAGACAACCAGAGTGTCTCACCAGATTGAAAAAATCAAGGCCCTATTCTGTTTTGCGTAAAGAGACACTGATGTCTACAAAATTATTTTGCTTCAGTAACATTAAAGTAAATATACTTACAGAAGCACATTTAAGGAAAAATGGTAGAGGGACATAGCTTTGTATCTGTTATCTTTGTCAAAGTCCTCCTTGTCTCTAATAAATTCTTGGGCAACACAGAAGTACTTAACAAAATGTTGACTGCAGAACTTAATTCAGATAATCAATACCTACTTTTTACTTCTAAACCTGTAGGTAGTTTTACAGCATAATGTGCCTCTATTACACTTTTAGCTATATCTAGTTGTTGGTGTTGTCCAAGCAGCCTGTCATCTTTGAGGTCATGATGACTAGGGTAACGTTTTACAGTGATCTTTTTTTTATAAAATCATAAAAATAAACTAGCAATGGTGGTTATACACAGCAATTCTTTAGATTTATGGATTTGACTGTGGAAGTCAGTGGAATGTGTTTCATTCTGGCATTTGGTTGTGGGCTCTACTTGATTAGTGGCTATCAACTGTTCTAGGCTAAATCCCTCAAGTACAGGGGGTAAGGCAAGTTTTTTGTTTGAGTGTTACCCAGACAGAGGTGAAAAGTTCAGTTTTGCCTTTGAAAAAGATTTTGCAAACTTCCAAGTTATGGAAAAAAAGCAAAGTTGTAGTTGGAAGAGTTTGAATTTGTTAATGCATTCTGCTGATATTTGCTGTTTTACCCCCAACCCTCTGAGATTTTTGTCTTCAGAACATGCTTCATATTTATTATTGTTTTCAAAGTTCCCCTAAAAACATCAGCCACTAAGTAGTACAAAGCATTTTGAAAAGGATAAACCCTAGCATTTCCTTACCTGACTCTGGAATCCATTTTGTGGCACTGTCTGTTACAGCTGTTGTCTAGATAATGAATCTAAACATTTCCAGTAACTACTGGGACAGTGCATGAGTTTCTTAAATTTGTACCCTTAGGGAAACAAAGTTGGTTTGATTTTTTTGCTGATATGCCTGTCCATCTTATTCAAAAGAGGATTAGAAGTTTCAGAAAAACATACTAATAATACAAATAATTAGCTTGAAAAGGTAAGCAAAAATAGGTGCTACCACTGAAGAAGAGGCATTTGCAACTTATTTTGCACTCCCAGCATTCTGGAGAGTCAGGCAGGAAACACTCACAATCCATGCTACAGTGTTGTACAGATCCATTTAAAGGACCAAGCTGAAGGAAATGCAGTTGTCTTAACTCTGGTGCCATAGAACAACTTGTTCTTTGGTGCAGAGTAGAACAGCCTCAGATTATTAGAAAGAAAAGCCATAATAATAAGCTCTTTTGCATGTCATTTCTTAGCCATTCTTCAGCAGATTTACAAAAATATTGCTGAAAGAAATTAATCTGCAGAGATTTACATAGATGTCTAATATGTAGAATGTGTTAAGGTGACAAAGACACAAAGAACTCACTTGAAATCTGCTTAGAGGTTTGTTGGACATCTTTTGATATAGATTATAAATAAAAGTTATTCTGGCATTTTAGAGTTAATTAAGTTCTTTTTTCCTTGAAGTCCCGCTTTTATGATCTAGAGTATGAAAATTGTATGAAAATATATTGTTCTGTCAAAAATTTATTATAAAATATCTTTGCAGAGCATGTTGAGCAACTCCATTATACTAGCTGGTTAGTATGTGAAGGTTAAACTTTGAAGGGGTTTGGACTTTACTGATTTTAATTTTGCTAATTTAAATTATGGATTAGAGGAAATAGTGCTGTCTGCTTTGTTGTAGCATGCAGTATATGTCAGATATATTGCTTCTGTGTAATTTTTTGGGGTTTGTGTTTGTTTACAGTATTCAAATCTGTCATTGTAACATTTTTTAAGGGTATGCCTGGAATTGGGGTTGACTAAGGAGAATGTTAATGTATTTAAATAAACTGGTTAAAGCCATAGGAGAAGGCCTGTGGTGTTTTCAAGACTTCTCAGCCTGAAAGTGCCGCATAACCCTTTTAGGTTGCATAGCAACAGGCTCCTAGCAACAATAATAGATTGAATTTCCAATAGTGACCAGGCCGGATGTAATAATAAAGTAAGAGTACAAACAGTTGTCATGGTTTTCTTTTCACAGTAAACTAGTGTTGAATTTAGGGAGATTCTGTTTCTCAAAGTGGTGAACCTCTTCGCAAAATGGAAGTAATATTGAAAATTGTGGTACCAAAACGCTGACAAAGCTGCTTATAATGAATGACTTTGATGTCTAGTAGTTTGGAACATTGGGGAAAACAAAGAAACATTGAATTAGTTGTTAAGGAAAAAGAGTATTTAGTAATCACTTTAAACTGCTTTTAAATCTCAACTTCTTTTATAAATTGACCTGTACTGGATCTTCATAGAAACCCCTAGCTGTACCAATATACATGTTGTTTAGAAAAGTTTGGAAATATCTTGTCAGTATACTGTTAAAAAGGGTCATGAATAAAACTGAGTAACAGATTTGTTTTATGTCAATAATCTGTCAGTATTTCATATTTTCCAGACCTATTATGTGTGAAAGGTAGAAATACATGGATAAGGAATTGACTTGGAATAAGAGACAGAAATCACCTCATGAAATAGTAATAGTTGTAATTCTGGATGATTACATTTCAGTTTAAATGTTTTGACCTGGCTAGCAGTTGAAAATTGTAACACTGGTTGTTAAGTAAAGGTGTAGATTGACACTAGATTAACACCTCTTTTCAGTTCCTGTATCTGTTTTGGGGGTGGTGTTGAAGAGTCAGTATAGTAAAGGCCAGTTACCTTAACAAAAAGCCCAAATTAGTTATTTTTAATCTGCTATATTCCATTAAGATGGCACCCTTTGTTTTCTGGATAGATGAACACTGCTCTAAGAGTACAAAACTTTCATCTTTAGTTACTGATAAGAGGGGCAACTCTAGGGGCTGCGCAGTATTGAAGGAAAAGAAGTTATTTGGAAGTTACGGACGTGACTTGAGATGTTTCACTGGATTTTGATGTTTCAGTATGTTCAGATGTTTATCAGTAGTGTTTTATTGCAGGAATTTTAAAAATTGAATTCTGAAAAAAGCTTTTCAGTGGACCTCTTAGGTCTGACTACATATGGTATTTTCCATTTTAACTCTTAATCTCAGCATTTTGATATAATCACAGAATATTAAGGGATTTGAGGGGACCTTAAAGACTGTCTAGTTCCAACTCCCCTGCCATGGGCAGGGAAACCTCCCACTAGACCAGGTTGCTTAAGGCCTTGTCCAACCTGGCCTTGAACATTGCCAGGGTTGGGGCATCCACAACTTCTTTGGGCAACCTGTGCCAGTGTCTCATCAAACTCACAGTAAAGAATTTCTTACTAAGTTTTTCCTCATTTGACATTAGATTTCTCATGGTGAAGGGTCTTAGTATGGTGACAGAGATATTTTGGATATATTCAATGAAACAAGATGCTTTTATTGGATTGTATTAAAAAACAATTTAGTTGAACAATTGTTTTGAGTTCTGTTATTTGAATTGTGAGTTAAGCGGTAGTCTGAACAACATTCTGAATTTGTATGATGTTTGTAATTTAGACTATCAACTGATTTAAACTCTTAAATTTTAAATCTTAAAAAATTATTTAGGAGTATAATCTAGTCTAAGTATGACATCTAAGAAAAAGCGTTTGATTAACGTTTGTGGATTGCTGCTAACTTTATGCTCTATAGAGGTATTTATGTGGTAAAGTAACTACTGCCACAGCTGGAGAGCTAGGAGAGTTTGAAAGATTTAGCAGAATTAGAGATTTTTAACTTAGAGTAAGGTTAAAAACTGATAATGAAACTATAGCTAGGACATAGAAATAGTATTGTCCCTGCCCTGCTCCATGGGGTCCCGTGTGCCCCCACAGATGCACGGGTGGGTTCAGTGCTACAGTCGGTAGCAAAGAGTCCAGAAGGGCATTTGGGTGCGTTCTAGCAGGAGCATTCATTGCTGCTACACTGGCGAAGGTTGCAGAGGCAAACACGAACATGATCCCAAAGTTCACAGTTTTGTCCGGGGGCGGGGAAAAGGCAGGACCAGGGAACAGGGACCAGTGGGGAAGCTCTGGGGGGGTGACGAGGGGTAGAGGCTGACAGCCAACCAGGGAATCCAAACTGGGATAGATTAACAGAACAGAACAAGCATCTCGGGAGGAGCCCTCTTGGCCACCCCGATACAAAGTGGCTCGTGTGGTACGAGGGACTTGTCTTACTGAGAGCTCTCTGTCCCTTGTAATGTATGTTCACCGGGCACCACATATTAAATTTAAAAATACAGGAACATACCTTTTATAGTGTTCATAGATTGTATTTTTACTAAGAATTGTTTTGTATAGTACAGTTGTGATATTTTCAGAGAAGTCAAAAGCATTTTAACCTTACATTATAACAACTAGTATCTAGTATTTATTATGGCAAATACATATTCTTAAATCAAGTAGATTACAATCAGAATTTCTGTAAGAATGTAGTTTACTTTCCAGAAGTGCAGTCACTAACGTTGTTCAGCTCCTGCCCTATCTCCTACATAGCTGATTTCTATATGTTGTATTAGTGCTTGTTTTTACTTTTAGACCAGACATGTTGCTTAGAATAGTTACTTACTAATATTGTTCTTGTTGGGCACGCCTAAATGACTGGATTTGTGGGTTAAGGCTTCTACTTCATCCAGACCTAATCTCTCAGGCTGCTTGCCTCATAATTTAAAAAAACAAACCCGTTTTCCATTCAAATCAAAAGAGCAGAGGTTAGATATTTGACACTGTGCCAGATATAATGGAAATCAGTATTTCTTTGCTTCCTATGCTTTTAGGGGAGTTCAAGTGAAATTTGCATCAGGAAAAGATACTTTTCATTTACAATTTTTGTGAAAGAGAAAAAAATTATTTAACATAATAACTAAAAACTGAGAGGACAGAAAACCTATTGTAGAGTCTTGTAGCATGTAACAATGGAAAATCTTGAGGAACAAAAATGGAAGATGAGCAAAAGAGAAAATAAAATACTTCAGATTTTATTTACTTCTTTATAACTGTAAGAATATGTAATTTTAGGAAATTCAAGTGTTTGGAAATGTAAAAAGAAGGACTGGGAGGAAGTAGGTCTCTGAAGTTTAAAAGACAATAGAGAATAAGAAGTTTGGCAAAAAAAATCTGTGTAGTCTGTTGGGCTGTACATTTATCCTCCTACTGAATTGCCATGAAATGTAATATGTTGTGGCATGGCATTGTATGTTTACTCCTATTTTTTTTTAATTAGTGCTGTTGATATGCAAAATTATTTTCAGAATTTTCCATTTCATATAAACATATTCTATTCTCATGTTGATTTATTGTAACAATTACACTACAATTTAGTGTAAGAAGTCAAAACAATTATTTTTTTGTTTAGTGTCTGTAAGTTGAAAAGCACAGTTTGGTATAATTGACCAGACACCAATTCTGAAACAAATGTCTCATCTGCTTTCTGTTTATATTTTGTAGTGATGTCTTCCTTTTCTCTATACACTAACTATGACTAAAATAACAAATACAAACAATAATGTTGGTTTATGTAGTGTTACTGAAATGCCATGTAAAATTACATGTTTAAAAATGCAGAGTTTTTTAATGGGTAAAGAAAGAGGCTTAAGTAGTGAATGGTTCCAAGCAAAAAGCTCTATTAGCATTAAAAGTAATTGTTGTGTGGAGGACTACAAGGTCTAATTAATTTTTTGGACTTAACTGCTATTTATATGGTACTGGAGCATGTATGATATTCTTCTTGCATGAATTTACCCATGTACAATATTCACTGTTTGATTGTATATTGTTATTTATGCCACATTTATCTGCCAAGAAGAGTGAAGAATGTCAATGAGATGTTTTTCTGCTTAATTAAATACTTAACACCCAGCTTAATAGGTCTACATCATGTAAACAGCCTTTAATCAGATATAAGTACAGAATGCTGTTTGTGCATTGGACCTGAATTTGTGTGTTCTCAAATCTTCAAGGGTGTATCCGTCATTTTGATACACCCTTGACGATTTTAAAGTTATTTGTATTGGAGAGGTAGGTGTAGGAAGCTACTGTGCAGTATTCTTATGAATCAGACCTGCTTTTATCTAGAGTGGACAAAGATGTACAAAAATAATCTTTGATGGTGACCTTTTGAAGAGATAGATGGAATTTTCAGGTTATGAGATTTATGTCTGTTTATATGAGAGTTATGTCTTTTTATATTTCTGGAAAGTAGTTCTTGAGAATGCTCTTGTTTTACTTTTTTTTTTTACAAACCTATCATTATTGGAAAATTCTGAGTTGCCTAAGATTTACAAATTTTGTTAGGTATTTTCCTATGTTTCTGACAATTGAGAATCTAAGATTTCTGTGGTATTCTGAGAAAAAAATATTCTTTTGCCATTTTTCTTCCAAATGCATTTTATGTTGTAATAAATAGAAGAGTATCTAAATAGTATTGCTAAATATTACATACAGCTTTACCTTTATAGTTTCATGTACTAATTCTTTGTGTTTCATTTGACTCATGTTTTTAATAGAATTTTTGACTTCTGAAAATGCTGACTATGATCGTACAGTCTTGAATGTAGCCCTTGGGGCTGCCTATATTGTATTAGTTATTGATGAGAAAGATGTCATTAAGGACTTCTCTTTTAAGGATTTTACAGATATTGTGTGTGAATTGCTCCCTCTCATGATTTAATTTTTGAAGCATGCTAGAACAAAAAGCCCTGTGTTTGGAACTTGGGTAATTTCTAGGTCTTTGTAGAAGCACAGAAATTTTCTGTTACAGTCATTGAAGGTGCTGACCTATAAAGCAAACCTTATTTTAATTTTCTCTTACTTGATCATGGAATATAACTACCAAGGCAAAATCAGTCAGTAACATGAAGTTATTCTTGCCTTGAAATAATATACCATTCAGTTTTTATGTGAATATGAGAATAGTGGTGATACCACCTTACAGTCATTTACCTCATTGAAATAAAATATATTAAGCCTCTAATCATTAGATAAATAATACTGTAATTACTTGAAGTTTCAGTAGCTAGGCCTGTTTTTTCCTTTTCTGTAGAAGACAGTCTCTTTTGAACTTGAAGGTTGCTTTGACATGACAAATGTGACATTAAAATCAGTGTAGTTTCTTTGAATAATTAATTGGCATTCCAGTGCTCTTATAAAAGTGGCAAACATAGGACATATCTGGTGCTGTTATTTCAAAATAATATTAATTTATAACTGCAGTAATGCTCGTTGTAAAAACACAGTGTTATAGGTTCGGACGTACGTCAGTTCTTCTAAAAAGTTTCAGTTTCTTAATGTGTTTGACTAGGTTATTTTATCAAAATTTATGAACATGTTGTAGTGGGTTGAACCTGAGTTGATGGATAGTCTTTTAGACTAATGATGCTTCTCACAATTTACATATTTAAACCACACGGAAAGGTGGGAATTGCCCTTCATTTGAGCTCACCTGCCGGAAGGTGCGGGAGCCTCTGAGCCTCCGGGCCCCGCTCCTGCCCCCCCCACCCCGCCCTTCCCCAAAACTCTGGCATGGACCCTGGGTCGCTGCGGAGGGGAATCTGTTCCAGAGCTGCAGGCAGCTAAAACCAGCCATGGACTGCTCACAGCTAAACCTGTCCGGCACAGTTTCCTGGGACTGGCAGGTCCCTCTCCTCTCCATGTGGAGCCAGCGGAGCCAACGGGCCTCACATTGGGCGCCACTAATTATTTGTGCCGGTTTGGGCAAATTTGCCTTCTCTGAGAGAAGGCAAGTTACGACCATCTCTCCCCGCACCAGGTTTGGGAAAAAAAAGAATTTTCCTCAAAGGAAAGTGAAAGAGATAAAACTATTTATTTAACAAATACACAGGAAAAAGATACTAATGCTAAATAATGAAACCTCTTGCTGTAGAGAGAAAACCTGGGAAAATTTCAGAGTTCTTCTGTAGTCTCTCTCTCCCCTCCTTGGAGCTGGGATGGGGTAGTGGTCCCACCTCCAGGGCCAAGACCTAAGTGGAAATTCCTCCTGATATATTCTGATGTTGAAACAGTCCAGCAGAGAAAATGAAAAAAAAACGAAGTCCCAGGAAAACAAAAGTTCAACTCTCCGTCTCTGTCCGGAAAAAAAGAAAGCCAAAGATCTGGCTGGAAAGCAAGCAAGCCGAGTGCTTCCCTCCGCTCTCGCTCTCCTGCCGCAGCTGAACGCAGAGAGCCGTCTCTATCTCTGTGTGACCTTGAACAAGCTGCAAACTGCTTTGAAAAAGTACACTTTTCTCTCTCCCCTCTCAGGCTCAGTTTAAAGGCACAAAATTAATTTCTGGACATAGGGTAGCGATATGGGATACATGTCATAAAGTCACCCCAAGACAGATGTCAATTGTGCTACATATTTGAGTTTGGGGGAAGGGGGAAAAGGGGTGTTCCCAAATAAATTTACTACTATTGCAGCTTTCTCTGATATTACTGTTTTTAATATCTGAAACAAAACCATTGTAGTGTTGAAAAAATATCTTTAACCAGGTAGTGATTCCTTAAATCTGGAGAGTTTGACTCCCAGCCATGTCTGGCTGCACCCTACAGTTCTTTGCTGCACTTTTTACTTCCATTCTGTATTTCTTGATCAGTATGTGAGACAAATGTGTAATGAAAAAAGGAAGTAGTTTAATTTTGAGCTGACTCAACAAAATATCAAACTATAGTTGTATGACTAAAAACAGTTGTGATGTCACGGTCTTGATACCCTGCAGTGAGTTTGATCACAAGGGAACAGCTGATCACTGTAAAAAATAAGCTGCTTTCAACACTCTCTTTGGGGATTATTTAAATATAGAAATGTGTGGAAGGGAGGATAGGGAATGAAATGTCCAGATAATAACCGAAGATGAGTTCTCTAGATGGAATTTGGGGCAGATCTAGTAGAAAAGGACATGGTAAAGGCCAAGGTACCCCAGGTACATTCTTCACCTTGGTCTTTATTGATAAGATCTGCCTTCAGGAGTTGCAGATACCAGTGGAAAACTTGTGGATCATGGAAGGTTTGCCCTCTGTGGAGGAGTATCCAGTTATGACTATTTAAACAGGACATACAAGAGTCCATTGGTTGAGGGAAAATGCACACAGGAATGCTGAAGGAGCTGGCCGATGTCACTGAGAGATCATTCTTGATTGTTTGAAAGGTCATGGTGGTCAGGGGAGGTTCCAGGTGTGGGGCTGGGGATATGTGTTTAGCTGCATTTTTGATCTATGCTTCTGTTTGTAGACAATTACCACAGAAATTTAGTTGCTTTATGTATATTCGTACTAAAAATAACTACACTTTCTTCCACATGTCTTACTCCATTTTATTAAACCTTTTTTTTTTTTCAAATTAATAGATATCTGTCAAGTGTTCACTTTTGCTTAGGAGTGTACTTTCTTTTTTGGTACAATACTGATTAAAAACATACTAGCATTGGATAATTGAGCTATTCAGCTACCAGTTTCATAAAATTTATTCTGAATGCAACATGATATGATTTTGTTAATATGCTTTCAGTGCTGTTTTGCTATCTGGTTTATTAAAGATGCTTTAGGATAGTTTAGACTCTGCTAGTAAAAGACTAATGTAAGGAAGTAATTAAAGAATGGAATTGTTCATGATGAGTTGGATTTCATTAATTTAGTCAGTTAAATACCTTAATCAATTAAGCTAAATCTGAACTAAATGCCAGAGCATAGTGATAGTCTAGCTGCTAAAGTAAGTTGCATAGAGCTATTCCTTGCTTTTCATTTGTGCTGACATGATTAAAAAGATGTCATGTCAACGTTCCTGTGGCTTTGTCACTGCATAACTTACTGTGTGACCTGCTGTTCAGCAATGAGCTTATTCCTCGTGATTTGCTTTTAAGTGGGAAATCTAAATTTTGCAGGTTATACAATTGCTATCATTGTCTATTAAGGAATATTTGAATTAAAATGATTAGGTATTTGGGAATTGCTTTATTGGTCATAAACATTAACCAGATCTTATTTCCATAGGAAATATTTGCCAGGACTCAATTACAGTCAACAGTTACAGTCAACAGTTTCAGTGCTACAAATCTGTGAATAATCCATTTTGTGCTGTATATTGTCATTTCTTTAATACTGGATATTACTGGTTCAGAGATGGGAAGGTTGATGGAGAGGATTGAATGGCTGAAGAGGCAAAGAGACATATCAAAGATCATGGAAAGGAGTGGGGGAAAACAGAGTACTGAATGTAAAGATTCTCAGCTCTTAGACAAGGATCTTCACTGCATGGGCCAGGACACCTGACAGTTATTTTGGCTTTTCTTGGCTAGAGGTTGTATAGAGAATGAAACATCTGCTGGATATATTGAGAAATTTTTTTTCTATGCTTAAGTCAGTGAAATACTTAGAACATACAAAACAGTAAATGGATAAATGGAGATAGATGTTCATTTTGTGTATATTACTAGAGTCTGGAGTTGAAGAGACTCATTTCTGCTGCTAGCTCTGAATTCAGCCCTCTAATGAGATGAATATAAACACTTACGTATCACCTATTAGAGGGTTGAATTCTAAACATTCTAAAAAGGAGTGAGAAAAGCAAGAGGATTAGTACATTAGTTGCATTTTGAAGAAATTGGTTAACATCACCTGAGATTTATTTTTGTCATGTTGTACAGCACACACCTTCTGTAATGATCTTGCAGTTGTCCAAATCAGCAAATCTACTCAAATGGCATAATAAGCCACCACAATTTGTCCTAAAATGAAGTTTGTAAACAGCCAAAGTAGTGTTTCCATGGACTAGAACTTCTAGGATTAGCCACAGTTTAGGAACATTCTTAGTGTATTAAGGTCTGTGTAATTCACATGTTCATAATTGAATTTCAGAAGCTAATGTAATTAAAGTAATTTTTTGAAGTTTGTTTGTTCATGACTGTAAGATAATAGAGCTACATTGGTTTATCAGTTTGTCTTCAATGATACTATTGGAATTGACCTAATAACATCTTCATTAACTAAATTTTAAAAAATAAGTTTCATAAACTCAGTCACTGTAGGAAACTCTTAATGTAGTACATTATCTTGATGGTCAGATAACTGATTTATCAATATGATCTAGTATGGGAGAGATAACTACTCAAAGCATTTAAAATGACATGTGGTTAAGAAAGAGCATGCCAGTGATTATATTGTAATTTTCCATTATATTTCATTAATTTCAGATGTTTCATGTTTTAAAGAAATTTCTGCATACTACAACAAAAAAGATCAAAACCAAGCAAAGTTAAATAAATATTTATCATATGGCTTCAGATTCTCTGTAGGTATCAGTCAGTCTCCATTGGCAATCATGAGAAGGTCGGAAAAAATTAGGTGGTGGATTTCACACAGGCATGCATTTGGAGTTAAAAGGTGTGTGTGGTATTTCTGGTAGGTGCTTTTCATAAAAATAAGGATTGGTGTCTCAGCCTGATCTCAAATATCTCTACACTAGCTAATTTTATTTTTATGCACTTGGTGTTTAAGGTTTCAGGGAGTTTAAAGACATCAACTTCCATGCCATTAACTGTTTAAGGATGGTTACGTAAGTAACTGTTTTGCTTTCTTTGAACTGCTTCTGTAGTTACATCATTTGCATACTATGGCAGTAGTGGTGATGGGCATTTTAGTTAGGAAATGTTAAGTTCTTATGTTTGGGGTTTTTTCTTTGACCTTGCTTGAAAACATGTAGACCCTGATTACTTTTTAGGCTGAACTGGAATACCACTATACAAATGCTAAACTAGAACAAAAACTAGGCAGCATTCACTGTAATAAAGATTTAGCAGAAACCCTGGAGTACGTGAACAAGTTTTTTTTAATTTAAGGGTAAGAGAGAACATACTTTGGGAAAGAGCTATGCTTACTAAACTGCATCTCTAGATACTAGTTCTTGTAGAAAATGTATAGGAAGTATTCTTAACATTGTGTGGTTACAACATTATAATATACTACTTACCTAGTTTTCCACACTACAATGAATGTGTGAGGAAGCCATGTGAATAAATTGGTACCTTACCTCATTTATACACCTAACTTTTGTGTATGTGTATGAGGCTACTAGATGAAATGCTACTAACACTAGATACGTGTCTTCAAATGTGAGTCAGGAAGTTTTTCTTGGATTTGTGTGTGTGTGTGCGCGCGTGTCTTTTCTGCCACCCTGTGGGCCAATTTATTTTTTTTCTAGAATAAATTCTTCCTTTATTTACTAGAAAAGAACAGTTACGTTTTGTCTTACATGGATTTTTGTGCAGTTGTTTTCCATTCATTTTTGTTTTCAGATCTCAAGTTGAACAAAACTCCTCCTAGTGCTTTAAATTCAACATTAATATTCTTAGAATCCTGATCACTACAGTTTCTGCTATCAATGGCTGGAATTTCTAGGGATTCTAGCAACATGTTATTTTTTCAGCTTTGTGTAGCACATGTTGTCAATTTAAGAACAAAGATATTAAAAGTGGCCAGGAGTTTCAGTTTTCAGATTGACAGTGTGGTCTCTTCATTTGTTGTCCTCTTCTTGGACACCTTTCTCTATGGACAGTTGACTGCTACAGCAGTTTCTAAAAGGAAGATATTTTTGGTGCAGGATAGCATACATTAAGGAAGGTAAGCCCAACTGGTCAGTCCTTGAATATAGCATGGAGGATTGAGAAAGCATGTTGTAATAAGCACGTGCTGTAGATGGAGGTGGAAAAGGATCGAGACATTCAGTATAAGAATAGAGAAGGAAAAGTTTGAGAACTATTATAGCACAGATGGATTTCTACAAAAGATAGTAATTTTTAGTTTTTGAAAAATATGTAGTAAAAACTAAGTAAGATTTCATGAAAGCTCTAGAGGCAGTCACTTCTGTACCTTAAACAGTTAGAAAAGTGAAGACAGAAAGTACACTTTTCATCCTTTTCTTCCTGTCTGTCTACCACCCCTTCCTCTGCCCTTGCCTTCTCCCCTTTCCTGCCTTTTTCCCTTTCTTACACTGTGCTAGACAAGAAACTGTGATAGAAGACGACAGTGAAAGAAGAGTTTAAAAGCTCACACTTTGTGTAAGTGTCCTTAAAATTCATACTTTAACAAGACTTTAGGTTTCTCTTTGAAGTCTGAAATGAAATAAAAATTGAAGAATTTTCTATTTTTTTGTGAAATAACCAGCCTTTCTAGTCTAAAGGTTGAACAGGGCCACATAAAGTTTAAATTTGCAACTGATTTTTAGATTAGATTTTTTATACAGAGTGATTCTTTACAACAAAATCCTAGATATGATACTCAAAAAATGAAGATATTCATTTCATATAGCATAGGCATATTTAAAATAATACAGGGAATTGTTTATTAAAAAATAAATTATTCTAGTTTTTATGTCTGATATGTTCACTCTTTTGTAGATACTTACTGTTTTGTAATAACATCCTGCTTTCCAGAAAGGAGACAGGGCAGAGAGGAATGAAGTTTAAATGTGAAATATATTTTAGTTCTTCAAAGCTTATGTTGACATAAACAGGTCTAGGTCTTTGTGGTTGACATTTGCAGTTAATTAGCTTTCTCTTCCTTAACAAACAAAACAAATGGAGTCACAAGACACTTGTTGCCTTTTCTGTCACTCTAATAATAATTTATGTATTTAATTTATGCAGGTTCTTCAGTTGTTTTTAGTACTAAGCTTCCTACATTACATGCAATGGAAGTGACAAGTAAAAGTTGCAAAACATTTGTGTTGCAAGAGAAAGCATGATTGACAGCTACATTCCTCTCTAAAGAAAAAAAGAAAAAAAAAAGCATGTGGTAGAGCCTAAGGAATGTCCTAAATGTATAGACCTTAACACTTCAGGTTCCAGAAGTTAGCTTTGAAAAATGGTGGCTACTTTGGGTTGCTTTTAGTATGGAAATAACAATTGCTTAAATATTACTTTGAAAATTAGGTTTGGTTTTGTTGTTTTTGTTTTGTTTCTTTTTTAAATTATGTCAGCAGTATCAGTAACGGAAATTACAGAGAAAAGAAAATTTATTTTATACTCTGAAATAACATTTTTATCCCATTTGAAATAAACCAATGTCAAAACTGTCAAATCCAAATAGGTACATGGAAGACACAGGAAAATAAACTGATATGTTAAAAACATACAGTTTTAATATAAAATAATTTAGAACTTGTGGTTTTACTGTGTGAGAGATGGTTATGATCTACAATAATGTGTTTTTCTAAACTGTACGCTTACCTCTAGTATCTCTCATGTCTATTGAAGAGGAAAGAAGATCCAGAAATAAGGGTGTTATTCTGGAAACTTGCAGTCTGTTCCCTGTGTTGCTAGTTCTGTATGTGTTGTCCAGAACTAATTGTTTAGCCTACATACCTAAAGTTGTTCAGGAATCTAATTCCTCTTAGCTGATCCTTAGTCAGAGTTTTTAATTATTAGGGGTTTTTTTAGTTGAGATATTTTTGCTTCTTTTTTTCTCAGAATTGTGAGTTTTTCTAAGTGTGTCAATATACTTTACATCTTGAGGTTTAGCACCTTGAATTTGTTGTGGAATTTAGAAGGAAATGGCTAGGATTTAAGAGATGCCTGTCTTATCTTTTTTCATTTTTTAGTACTTTTTACATATTTTTCAATCAGATTGAAGAGCTTTTATCTGAGGAAAATAATATATTGGTACACAATTGTCAATATTCTAATCAGCAGAGAAGAAATGAGGCTAAATTGACGGCTAAAGTTGTTTAGCATCTATCAGTCTCCAGAAAAAAATGTTTTGGAACTCAAGTATAAGCGGTTTTTTTAAATCTTATCTATTTATTTCACAAAGATTGATCCTTATCATTGTTTGTCAATGCAAGAATGTAAATTGCTAAAATAATTTAAAAGGAGATTGATTTCCTGATGGTTTTTAGTCACTACCAACCACTATCTACAAACCAGTCTTTGCAGTTTTGTATCAACCACAAGCTTGCTGAGGTTCCATCCTCTAGGTCATTAATGAAGACATTAAATAGTACTGTACCCACTACTGATCCTTGAACTTTGTGCCACTGGTGACAACGCTCTCTTGATAAAATCTGTTCAGAGCTCTTTGGAAATGTGGGTATCAGCAAATACATCTTTTAGAACTTCAGAAATATTAATATGCATCCTTTCTATTCCTAAGAAGTCACAAGTGGGGCAGGCTCTCTCTCGGGCCTTAATCTTGTACTTGTATGCTTGTGTAAAAAGACTCACTCACAGGACATACTCAAAGTTGTATGTTCCCTGGTTCACTGACTGGTTCATAGGGGTTACATGACAGGCACCGCTGTCAAATTCTTACTACATGTGTTAGGCTGATTATAATTTTAATTGCTGTCTTTTTGCAAATCTTGTATTTTAGCACTGTTTTTTTTCTTTTCCTCTAATGATGGCTATGTTCCTGATGATACAATAGTACCAGGTTTCAGGTGTTTCCCCAAAGTAACTGTACTTTGGTTTTGAGCAGGAAAGGGCGGGAGTGTACTAAATCTTTGGGGTTTTTTGACACATAAGATTGTAATTATCCAAATCCATTTTTTAATCAGATTAGACAATCCTTTTGTTAAGTTTCACTTTCCTTGCCTTGTGCTTTCATCAGTAGTAGTATTCTTCCCTTTCCTTTTTGTGTTATTAATTTATTAGCTAATTATCTCATTTACTTAAAATAAAGCATGAAATTACATAAATCCTGCTCAACTTTCCTTATTTCTTATTTTAAAGCTCTTGCTACAGCATGTGGCAATAAATTGCAAATCTGCATGGGATCTAAGCAAAACAATCAGTCACAATGAATTGCTGATAGTGACCAAATATCCTATAAACTTGATGATAGAATCAGCTCTTAAGCTATTACATTTTATTTAGATTTTATTGTGCTTTTGTTCTTCCTGCACAGTCTGGAAGAATCTGGGTAAAGATCACTTCATGTTCTCTAGTCCATGAGACATGTTGTAGAGGATACAGTTGCTACTTGTCTTGTTTCAGAGTCTATATTTGTTGTTAGTTATTACCTTCTCCTTCCATTTTGTCAGTCTGGTTTCTGGCTCTAAGAGAACAGTGCTTCAAATAATGTGCTGCTTATCCTAAACTAATACACAACAGAAGTTTTTAATAATTTGATTATCATGAAGATACATCAATCTTCATGCAAAAGTTAAACAATAACTCTTAAGACTGAAATGATAAAATGCAAAGGTTAGACAATAACTCTTAAGACTGAAATGATAAAGTGCTAATATATTTTGACTTTAATATAATATATTAACTCCTGAATATATTCTTATCTGACATTTATTGCAGAGTATGATAACAGTAACAGTTTAATTTATGACAGCTTGCTAAAGGAAGTATACCCTTATTTGCTTGAGGTCACATTCTACTTCTGCACTTTGTATACTACTTGTGTACATACTTTCTGTTAAAATCGTCCTTTTCTTCAGTGATAGCTCTTGGGTTTTTTCTTGTTAGTTTGTTGTTGAGATTTTTTTTTTTTTTTTCTTGCTTAGATATACCTAGAAACTTGTTAGCATTTGGAGGAAACGTCACAAAACCCAAAACCAACAAAATCCATTTTCTTGTTAACCTATGCAGCTTATCTGTATAAGGCAATCTAATACAAGGCAAGGAATAGTTGTGTGAAAAAAAAAAAAAAAAGGCAAAAATAGACTGTACTTTTGGAGTGCAATTCGTTTCAGTATCTGCAGCGCATAGGAAGTTCTTTTAAGAAGACAGACTGAATTCTTACAAATATTAATATGCCCCCTAAAATTATCACAGTTTTATCCCACTCCTCCTTTTTGTCCCTGGGAGCCACCATGAGTCATTTTAAAAGGTGCAGACTGTCATAGTTTGACCCCAGCTGGGAACTAGAGCACTATGAAGCCTCTCGCTCATTCCTCTCTCCCACTTACTGCCTCCACCCACCCACCCACTGCAGGGGAGAAAAGGTAAACCTCATGGATTGAGGTAAAAACACTTAATTAATTTAGAAAAAATATAATTTAGAACTTGTACCAAAAGAGGCGTGTGCAATATACCAAGTGGTTTTGAGAGACGCGCACTCTGGAAAGCTGCTGGATATTCATTCCAAGTGCGTGAAGGCCGCAGGCCGCGCTCCCAGCGGATGGCAGGTCCCCCGGCAGGGCCGGTCGAGCGCAGCCGATCAGGCAGAGGTGTCAGAGGTCCTCGGATCTCTCCCTCGGCCCTCCGCCGGCGGCCCCCTTCTCCCGGCAGCGGGATCGCTGCGGGGCCGGGGGCGCAGCTGGTAGCGCCAGTGCGGGGATGTGCCGCGCACCCTGGGCGCGGCCGCGGCGCTCTGCCGGCAGCCGGCCGGGCCGAGCACGTACTCCTGGTAGTCGTCGTCCGCCCGGACCGCGTGCAGGACGCGGCCGAAGCGCTGGCGGCAGAGCGGGCAGGCGGCGCGCACGGCAGCCCACTGCCGGATGCAGCCGAAGCAGAAGGTGTGCAGGCAGCTGTCCACGTGGGCCGCGTCGTCCACGTCGTCCAGGCAGATGGGGCACAGCCCGGCCGCCGCGGCGGAGCCGCTGTCCTGCAGAGCCTCCTCGGCACCGGGCGCCATGTGCTGCCGAGAGACGGGCGGAGTGCCGGAGCTTCTCTGGCGCCACGAACCGGGCAGCAGAGGGGGCCCCAGGGCACGGAGGGGAGACAGGGGCCTCCCGAAGGGTCTCAATGCAGGGCAGAGAGGGGAGACAGGGGCCTCCCGAAGGTCTCCCTGTGGGGCAGGGAGGGGAGAGGAGACAGGGGCCTCCCGAAGGTCTCCTTGTGGGGCAGGGAGGGGAGACAGGGGCCTCCCGAAGGTCTCCCTGTGGGGCAGGGAGGGCAGACAGGGGCCTCCCGAAGGTCTCCGTGCAGGTGACTGGAAAGTGGCCGACCGGCCCCTCAGCTGCCTCCAACAGGTGCCTCCCCCCCTCGGCTCCCCCCAGGCACGCTGCCCCCCATTGCAGGAGAAACCCCCCTTCCACACTGCTCCCGCCCGGGCAGTGGGACTCAGCTGGCACAGGGTACCTGCAGGAGGCGGTCGGGGAAGGAGGAAGTGCCTGGGAGCCCTCAGTGGTGCCGTGGACCCCTGAGCACTCACAGGAGCCAGAACCAAATGCACTGGCTACTGAAGTGCAGTGATTTTGGGGCTGTTTGTCCCACAGTGATACTACAAAAGTCTCTGGGTCTGCACCACAACCAGCACCTAAGGAGGACAGCAAACACCCCGAAGTCTCCTTAGATCCCATAATGACTGACTGTTGTCCCTGAGTGTAAGGACTCAGCAACAGGCCATGCAACAATGCAGGCAAAGAACTCTTGGTGCCTATGAAGCACCCTGTCTTGGCTCTTTAGAGATCTGGCAGGGAAGAAGGACCTCTTGCTTGTGGTAAGAAAACCTCAGCCGTGGGAAGTAAGCTCTGGAGACCATTACTTCCAAACCCCTGCTCAAACAGGGCCACTTAAGAGTCAGTTGCTCAGGACCATATGCAGATGGCTTTTGAAAATCTGCAGGATGGAGATAACACAAGCTGTTCTAGTGGTTTTTCAACTTCACAGTAAAAAATAATTTCCTGATATTCAACAAGGACCTCCGGTATTTCAGTCACAGGCTGCAGAATGGGTATCTGCTCCATTGTGGACCTCTCTGGGTTGCTGGGGCACAAACTGTGTCACTGTGGTTTTTACCTTAAGGTTCAAGAATCTCTGTTCCAGCGCCTGAATCACCTTCTCCCCCTCCTTCTTCACTTATCTTGATGCCTACAGGGTTGCTTGTTTTTCTCAGCTGCTGTTGCACAGCTTTTTTCACCCTCTCTTGATTATGTTATCACAGGGGCACTGCTACCTACCATTGCTGTTTAACTCAGCTTTGGTCAGTGGTGAGTCTGTCTTGGAGCCAAGTGGAAGTGGCTCTTTCTGACGTGGGGGAAGTTTCTGAAATCTTACAGAAGCCAACCCTGTAGCCCCCCTGCTACCCAGTTGATACAGGAGCCCAGAATTGGATGCAGCACTCTTAAGTGTGGCCTCACCATTGCTGAGCAGAAGGCAGTGATCACCTCCCGTTTCTTGTCTTCAATACTTTGTGTAATGCAGCTGGGGATTTTTGTAGCAAAATACAAGCTATCTTCTTTCAATGGGGAAAATTCAGAGTGGAATGTATTGTGCATATACACGTGCATATCAATAGTTTAAATATGAAAGTGTTTCCTTGGCACATGCATTGCTCAGGTTACATGACATCCAGCTGTAGTGAGGTTAAGTTTAAATATTTGGTGTTTTGAAGATGGTCTTATTGAGCTTATCTGGACTATCTTAGAATTAGTTAGAGAAAGCAACTTTTAAAATAACTTTATAATTTTTTTGGTGTTGTTTTTAGGTTAGGTAAGTACATGTGTATACATGTGTATAAATGTTGCTAGTTATTTTTTCTGTCCTGTAGGTCAGGAACTTATTTTTGTTACGTCTGCACAGAACTTCCTGGGTTCTTCTTTTTAGTATTTTCGCTTTCTGTGTAACAACTTGTTATATTCATGGCATGTAAAAATACATGAAATTTATTTATATTTTAAAGCAAATTTCTGCTCCTACAGCAAAACCTGACAAAGATTTTAACTTTGTCACATACACCTTGCACTGAGAACTTCAGACACCTTTCCTTTTATTGTGCTGTGTCTTGCTAGGTGGTAATTGTATAATAGTTTCTTTATGTGCACCATCTCTAAGTGAAAACCATACAAATGCTGAATTGTTTCTGTTGATATAAAATATGGCACATTTCAAAGTGCAAATCTAATGCATTCTTAAAGGTTTGCATTAAATGAGAGTAACATACAGATAGTCTTCTGCAGTGTAGAGGGAACTTCTGTCCAGGAGCTTGAGGATCTTGGGAAGGTGTGAGGAGAGATGGGAAGGGAAAGAAAAGAAAAACAGCAATTCTTGTGAATATCACAAAACTCTGATAAGGATACTGTTGTGGGTTCCTCCTATTCTAGGAGATACACTATGTCTGTTCGAGTAAACAAAAGAAGGGAAGAATATTTCATTAGTATTTTGTTAGGTGTGTTTTCTTGTGGTGTGTGGTAAGTGTGCAGTTCATCCTGGTGTTCTAAATTTGTGTCATTTGTATTTCATAAGGAAATTTGTGTCTTGCCTGTAGTATTTAAACACTGTAGTTGAAAAAAGCAGCAAATATGACAGTCTGCTTCATTGATTAGTAAGTAGCCCTGGCATTTCAGATGTGAGTAGACCATTTAGATTGTGCTTATTTGCAAATATACTGTGAAAATACAGTGGATACAGCAGGAACCGGAACAAAATCTGTCCATTTTTCAACTCCTATATTTCCACTGATCTTATTTTATCTTTGGTGTGAGTTGAAGTACATTTCTTTGTCCTGCCTTCTCAAAGCAATTGAGGTAGTTGTGCCATTATCTTGATTCACCAGAAATGGAAAATCACTAGAAACATACCAGATTTGAACATTTTAACTGAGTAAGTGTTTTAATACTTAGTTCTGTGGCTTTTTGTTTTTTTTTTTCTTAGAATGAAGACAAAATAAATACTTGGTATGTGGGTAGTGTTGTTTACATAGAAGTAACACAATACAACATAGCAAACCAATGTTGACTCACTTATACTGAAAATAAATCTTGCAGTAGCTTGGAACATTTTTCTACTTTGTACTAAAAAATTTGAACCACAATCCACAGAATTAAAGGAAAGCTGCTCTTTACCAGAAGTAAAAAATCAGCCCTTATCTAAGCATGATGTAGTCAGTGTGATACCTATCAATTCATCTCAGATATTAAATGTAAATATAATAGCTGCATTGGTGTATGTGCCGTGAACAGTAACACTTCAGCAAACTTGTTTAAAACACACAGCTAATTATGTGAGGTCTGACAGGCAAGTTTTCTTTTGCAGTCAAGGAACTTGCCTTACAATGATTGATAGTTTTTGCTTGCCTCGTTGAACTGTAGTAGAACTGCCTGTAATATTTGTCTCTCTATATGCTAAATGAGTGAATAGTTGAGAGTAGTTCAGGCTTTCAGCTCTTCATGCTACACTTGTCCTTCTAAAGTTACAAAAAAAAAAAAAAATCCATGCTGATTTTATGTTGCAGGTGAAGTAAGAACTATTTGTTGTGAAATTGTAGACAGACTTGGAATATTAGCTCTATAACAATAAAACTTCTTTGCACTGAAAGGCAGTATACATTGGTTTATACAGTGCAACTTCCAAATGTTGGCCTCAGGATGTTTGCTCTCTTTCCATGTGAAAAGAAACCAGCATAGTAGCACCAGTGTAATTTTTGCAAAGTGAGGAAGACTGAGAGTGTAGGATGAAGCGTTATGGGATAAAGGCTGTAATAGGAATCAAACAGTTTTTTTCAGTAAGGATAAAAAGCCTGCTGCTGTAATAATGCAAGGATGTAAGCAGTGAAAGAGCAAATAATTTTTGTGTCTCTTAGTTGGAGACAGGCAGGTATCATGCAGTAATCCAAGCCAGGCAAATAATAATGTAGTGGATGGTGCAGTTCATTCTTAGTAGGGCAAAGTTATGTGAACTAGGAAGTATGCTAAGTTACTTCTTACACCTGACCAACCGTTTGAATTGTATCTTACTATTTCCACCTGTCAGATGGTGGAGAAATTTGACTCTTATTTCTGTTTTTATCTGAGAGCTTTCTTTTTTTCTCTTATTTGTGAAGAAGATGTACAGATCCAAGCTCATTCTTAATCTTACCTCAAAAACCTTCATCGTTTTTCTTATGTATATTGATTCAAACTTGATCTTCCAGTCTGCTTGCATTGTTTTTGGGTCGTACTATTCTTTTGTGTATGACCACAGTGGATCAGATGCAGACTGTTCAATCTGGAACCATACTGTCAATAACTTGTCTTAGTTTGATTTGAGTCCATTCTTTCTGTAACCAATTTGTCAGTTGCTGCAGCCAGTCAGTATGTTTTTTTTACTTTTCTGTGTACAGACTTCTTAAATTTAAGTGAACCTGTCAATAAGAAACTAAAACATTCCAGTTTTTCGATAAAAATCTGTGTTCTTGTGATGCCTGGAAGATACCAGTAGCTAAACAAGAATGTCTAGTTAACTTGAACATAGGTTAATTATTCAGTGGCTACTGGTTTGTTTTTTCCCCAAGATGTTAGATGGGTTAAGAAGAAATAAATGAGTTATGGGAGGAAGATTGTTAGGGTTTTTTTAGGTTGAATTAAGAAATCTAAGCTCTTTGCTTAAAGTCTCTGTTTTGTTTTTTTTAATCAAGGTTTAGGTTGTCTTAGAAAAACTACTTGATTACTGATTTATTTGAGAATTATAGTCACTGTGCTGCAGCTTAAGCATCATCTTTAGCATTTAGAATACATGTCATCTGGAAATTGGCCGCTTCTAAGATTGAGTATGTGGGGAGGCTATCTCAGAGAAACTCTGGTAATGCCATAATCTTATTTACCACTACAAGTGTTTGGATGTTTCTGAAGTTATAAAGGTATGTCACGAAATTCAGGAGGCAAGCAATTTATCTGTGCATCCTTCTTCAGGAAATTACATGTATGTAAACTTCTTCTATTAAGGCTGAACAAATCCCTTCTGGTCTGCCTTTCCTCCCACATCAGATATACTTGCTGTTTTTTTTTTTTTTTTTTAACTTCTGCAGAGTCCAAAGATGGATAGATGGATGGAGCATTCCAGATGGGGTCTAAAGGCTGGAACTGAGGCACTTGCTGGCTACCCCTTCCTGTTACAGTCAAGTCTGCTGTTGGTTGTCTTTCCTGCAAGGATATATCAATCTGCAGTTCTCATTTTCTTTACTCCAGTTATGTCTAAATACTTACTCATTTTTAATGTGTCAACACTTATTAGTATTACAGCGTATTGTTGTTTAGGGATATCAGAAAGACATCTGGAATAAGTTAATGTCATACATGATTAAAACTATCAGCATAAATAGAGCATATGAGAATTTTTCTTCTATGATTAGTATTAAAATAGAGAGCACATAATATGCTGGGATTTGTATCTTTTAAAAATCACAGATATAAATTAATATACCTTCCACTGTCTGTTCTTTAAACAATTTAGTCCTTGCAGATTATCTTTGCAATATAAAATAAAGTTGTCAAAGTATCTTGAAAGATTAATGTTCTACTATAGCAAACCCTGTCAAGACAGGAACAGTCTTAAGTAGTCTTAAGAAGAGAGAGGAATGTTATCCATTGATAACAAAATATATCAGATTGTGGCTTAAGAAAATACAAGCCTTCTGATAAATCAGAAGTACTAAGCCACCAATTTGTGGTTGATCTAGTACCTGAAGTTATTCAAAATACTACATTTAAAAAAATTTTTCTATTGTTGGTTCCATATTTTCAGGTTCCACAGCTTCATGTGAATTATTTGGTCAGTTCTTAGGTCCAAAAATTTTATTTCCTTGAAATAACTTTGTCTTGGTTTTGAAAGACAGGTGTCTGCTAAGGAAGGCAGAAGCCTCCCTTGAAATGGCAGATGTAACCCCTTTCCCTCCAAGTTATTATAATTTTGAAATCGAGGGCCTTTAGGCAAAGATGTGGGAAATAGGAACAACAGTTCTTTACTATTATATATATATATATATAACCAGTCAAAGAAAACAACAATAACTCTGGCAGTAACAGCAAACACAAACCCAGCGCCAGCCTTCTCGGCTGCCGGGCCCTTTCCCCTCGGGTGCAGTTCCGCTCGCAGCCGGCAGGGGCGCTGGCGGCTCCCGGTGAGCAGGGCAGGTGCGATGGTTCCCCCGCGGCTGCAGGGGGCGCTCCGGAGCGAGCTCGGGGAGCACGCGGCAATGGCGGCCTGGGATCCCGGGAAGGGATGGGACAAAGGCTTCACAAACCGCAGACAGCTGGCCCCGGTGTCCGGCTGGAGCGTTGGGAACAGCAGGCTGGAATGGCAGATTGGAACGGCAGGCTGGAGCAGCAGGCTGGAGCGGCAGGGATGAGCACAAATCCCGGGTGGCAGACGCGATGTAGCCAAGCGGGGAACTCCCCCGGAGGCCCAGGCAGGCAGGGCGAGCAGGGCTACAGCATAGCGAAGGCTCGAAGCAGCAGCGGGGCAGGGCGGCCACAGCCTGGCCTCCAGTGGGGCAGGGAAAGCGGCTTTGGGATCCCGGCGTTGTTTCCAGCAGAAAGAAAAATGGTCGAAAAAAGAACCAGCAGCTCCTTTCTCTGCAGCTTCTCTCTCCGAAATGCGGAGAGCGAACTGACCCCACACCCAGGTGAAACAAAGGAGTAGCCAGGCCCACCCCACTCCCAGTGGGCAGCTCTTTTGTCTTTCTTAAGTACAGCCATTTGTCCCCTAGCAACATGCATATGGGAAAAAATTCCTTTAACAGGAAAAAAACTAGGGCTAAACTAAAACCCCAAGAAACTTTAGAAATTTTTTTCAGTTTGGGGAGTTCAGAGGATACATCTGCCCAGTATTGCACAGACAATGAGCAAGCTATGCCAGTGTTCAGGGCTGACTGAGGCTTCAAGGCAGAGTTAATTACTCTGGTGCTAAGGAAGAGTTTGCATACTCTGCCTAGAGCATTCCTCGTAATTCATGACTGACTGTGATCAGTAAAGGAGCTTTGCACTGAAGTGTTCACAAAACTTTGGATCATTCCTCATGGCTTCATTGTCAGTGCTTCTGACAGATTGCAGAAGCACTGCATTTTATTCTCTGGAATATTTTTTGTGTTATGTATGGTTTAAATCCATCTGGCACCTAAACCCCATGCAGGTGCTCAGTCACTCCGTCACCAACAGGATGGGGGAGAGAATCAGAAGGGTTATCCCTGTGGTCATTTGGGGTCGGCTGTCCTGTCTGTGTCCCCTCCCAGCTTCTTGCACACCCCCAGGTGACTCACTGGTAGGGTGGTACAAGAAGCAAAAAAGGCCTTGGTTCTGTGCAAGCACTGTTCAGCAATAACAAAAATATCTCCATATGGTTGACCCTGTATTCAGCACAAATTCAAAACGTAACCTGATAAGAGCCACTGTGAAGAAAATTAACTCTACCCCAGGCTAAACCTGGCACATTCCAGCCCTTATTTCCTAGCATTTACGTCGTGCTCAGGTCCCATACTACTCAGTATGACTTCATTAACCACCATCCCCTTTCCATTGTTTGATATAATACAGAGATAGCACTCCCTTAGCATGTGGACCACCTCAGCAAAGTGTTCATAAAATGTCCACAAAACATCTGTTGAGTTCATTCAGTCCATGACTTTGGGCTCCATCTGTTCTGGTGGTCACTCAGGACAGGGGAAGTGGTGTGTTACATGGAATAACTGGGCACCAAAGCCATCTTAGGTCAGGTCACTGCTGCACTGGAACTGATTCTTGTAAGGCTTCTCCACCGCTGGTTTGAGTGGTTACTGTCATCGTAATTCCTATAACATGCAACTCAAATAATGCCTTACAACAAGGGTTTAAAGGTATATCCATTACTATCTCTGTCCCTTGTCCTTCTGGGCCAGGTTTTATGGTTTAACATTGCAGTGAACTCTTTCACTTGTTCCTACCCTGCCTAGCAGCAAGGGGTTCCTGCTGAACCTCCATGGGCTGCAGAGAGACAGCCTGCTTCACCATGGTCTTCACCAAAACAGGCTGCTGGGGAATCTCTTGCTTCCCCTCCACCATCATGGGGTACAACCCACAGGAGACAGTTCTCCACGAACTTTTTCAGTGTGGGTGCTTGACACAGGCTGCAGCTCTTCATGAACTGCTCCAGCCTGCATCCCTTCCACAAGGTGCAGTCCTTCAGAGACAGACTGCTCCACCACGAGTTCCTCACAGGGTCACAAGTCCTGCCAGCAAACCTGCTCCAGGGTGGGCTCCTCTCTCCATGCGTCCACAGGTCCTGCCAGGAACCTGCTCCTGTATGAGCCTATCACAGACTGGTCACAGCTGCTTTCAGGCATCCAGCTACTCCACTGTGGGGTCCTCCATGGACTGCAAGTAGATGCCTGCTCCTGGATGGACTCATCCTTCTGCTCAAGTTCACACTGGTGTTCCAGCCTGTCCAGTACAACAGCACGGAAAACAGCAGCAACACCCTGGCCACCTGCCAGCCCAGGCATTTTGCCATGGCTGTTTTCAGAATGCTGTCGAGCACAACACAGTGAGGTGATCAGCAGCACAGGACTGCAGTGAGTAGCAAAAGCAATAAGTGGCCACTAATGAGCACTAGACTAATATTCAGTCAGGCAAGCAAGCCCCATGGTAAGCACAGGAGCCTGCTCATTACTAGCCATTGGCATTAGTTATAAATTGATCTAGTACAGTCCAGTCAAATCTGTTGTTATCTTGAACCCTTTGTGCTTCACATTGGGCACCAAAACGGACTGTTACAATTTAACTGCAGCTGCCAGCTAGGCCCCATGCAGCTATTCACTCTCTTCCCTGCCAGTGGGACTGGGGAGAGAATTGGAAAAGTGAGAAAACTCATGGGTTGAGATAAAAACAGTTTAATAGGAAAGCAAAAGCCACACACACAAGCAAAGTAAGAAACAAGGAATTAATTCAGTGCTTCCTATGGGCAGGCAGGTGTTCAGCCATCTCCAGGAGAGCAGGTCCCCATCACACATAATGGTGACATGGGAAGGCAAGTGCCATTGCTCCAATTGCCCCCTCTTCCTCCTTCTTCCCCCCACTTTATATGCTGATGTTCCAGCCATGTCTCCTCCCAACCTCCTGTGCACCCCCAGTCTCCTCACCAGCATGTCAGTGTCAAAAGCAAAAAAGGCCTTGGCTCTGTGTAAGCCCTGCTCAGCAATAACAAAAGCATCTCTATTTTATCAGCCCTGTGTTCAGCACAAATCCAACACACAGTCCCACACCAACCACTGTAAAGAAAACTAACTCTCTTCCAGCCAAAATTACAGAATAGCTATAGCCTTCCCTTCCCTTCCCTTCCCTTCCCTTCCCTTCCCTTCCCTTCCCTTCCCTTCCCTTTCTTTCATCAGGAACACAGGCAAGAGTAAGAGTAACTTAGGATAGGAGGGTAATTTGGCAGAAAGGTATAAGGATAAGCAAGGCTTGTTTGGCTACACAGCTGCTAGGTGCAGAATGACAGATGTAAGTAGTATGATGAAGTTCATCTGGACACTGTGTGTCCTTATCATCTTCTACATTCCCTGCCTGTTGAGATCTTAATTCTTTTCTAATTGCATTGTATTTCAGAATTATCTTGAATTCCCAGTGCTTTCTTCTTCATTTTCAAGTGAGTTGACACGATACCAAGCAGAGTCCCAGTTGCAGCTAAGGTGTGAATTATTACAGCTATTATTACTGGGTAATTGGGGACTGTTGTAATGGGAATATTCTGAGAGACACTGATCAAATCTCCAAATTTCAGGCACGCATCTACTCCTAGTTGATTAGTCTGTTACAAGCTAAGAGTCAAACATTAATCAAAGACATAGGTCTTCGGGTTTCTTCAGAGGGTTAATATCTATTTTCAGACATCTTTCTATTTGTCTGTTTCCTGCAAATAGTTACAGACTGGCACACAATCCAGTATGATAAAATATTGTACTTCTGATTCTAATTCATTCTTTTAGGTGTCTGGGTATAAGGTGAACAAGAATTTATTTAATTTTTCTGTTTTAAGCAAGCAGTGTAGTATAAAGAATAAAATTACATGTTTTCACAAATAGGGAAGGAAAGCTCCAAGGAAAGGTATAGCTGGTGCCTCAGTCATTAGCAAGGTAAAATAGTCACTAGCTTGTCTCTTGACATGCACGATATACATCCTTCTCTTACAAAATAAAATTGCAGGTTGAGGAAGACAGGAGTGGGAGAAACTGATGAGATTTTATCCACTCCATTCATTGTTTAAGTAGATTACATATAGTTATCCCTGAAGTAAGCCTGCAGATATCCCAGCTGTAAGCCTATTAGCATGTTTCCCAGGTCAATAGGGAAAGCATTTGTCTTAGTTTGCTTCTTTGTTTTAAGCCAGTATAGTTCTTTACTGGTGTCAGAGTTACTATATTCTTGTTGAAATCTCCTTCCTTGTACTTTCATAGATAAAAGACAGCTGTATCTTCTGTATTTAGTAACCGAATGGATTTCACATTTAGCCAAGAAAGCCATGCTGACTTGAATCAGCAGCAGTGTGGCCAGCAGGACCAGGGATGGGATTGTCCCCCTGTACTCCGCACTGGTGAGGCCACACCTTAAATCCTGTGTTCAGTTTTGGGCCCCACTACAAGAAGGACATGGAGGTGCTGAAGCATGTCCAGAGAAGAGCAATGGAGCTGGGGAAGGGTCTGGAATACAAGTCTCATGAGGGGCAGCTGATGGAGTTGAGGTTGTTTAGGCTGGAGGAAAGGAGGCTCAGGTGGATCTTACCACTCTCTGCAGCTGCCTGAAAGGAGGGTGTAGCAGGATGGAGGTCAGCATTTTCTCCCAGGCAACAACAGACAGGACAAGGGGAAATGGCCTCAACTTGCACCTAGAGAGGTTCACGTTGGATATTAGGAAAAATTTTTGACTGTGTTTCAGCATTGGAATGGGCTGCCCAGGGAAGTTGTCACTATCCCTGGGAGTGTTCAAACAATGAGCAGATATGGCACTTTGTGCTATGGTTTAGTAGCTGTGGTGGTGTTTGGTCAAAGGTCAGACTTGATCTTGGAGGTATTTTCCAGTATTAGTGGTTCTATGATTCTGTGATAATTTATCATCATTTTTCAGAGCCTAAGCCTGAGATGCTTAGAACAGACTTCTCCAAATAATTTTCAGTGTGCCAACAATATTTTTTATTAGAATTCTCAAATCTCAGAGCAGTATTCTGTATCTTAGTCAAGAGAAGAGTATCATGTGGTAGAAACAGAAGCTGTGGAGAGTTGATGTCCAAAACCTGGTATAATACTGTCAGAAAATGTCATACTTTTAAATTTAAACTTCTGCTTAACATATACACATTAGTAAATTTTTCTAGCACAAACTTAGTTTTGTTGTGTGCTACTACCAAAACACTTTCTTTCAAAAGAATGTAAAATTTTAATTGTACTATAATGCAATTCTTCCAGCAAAAATAGAATTTAATCTAACTCAAAGGTGTTGTATACACAGGGTGCCATCACATAGTTATCCAGTTACTATAGTATGTACACTAGCCACTTCAGTTAAATATTGTGGGGATTAGGATTATATATCAGTATCAATGCTGTCTTGCATTGAAAATAATGTGAAATATTTGTGGGCCTATAACACCGCTTCCAATGTTTTGAACTGCTTCAACTTCTCATAAACTTAAATATTAAGATTTATGCATCCTAACTAAAACAACCCAAAATGTCAGTCATTGGAATCTGATAATTTTGTGATGTATGGATTTTGATGCAAACTTTGCTGTAGTTCAGAATAAGAGAAAAGATGTCTCTCTTCCTTTTCTTTTTCCCTTAGATGCACAATCTTGCATTAGAACTGTTGTTCTCTAATATGATGTAGCAAGACAGGACCATGCTGTTTAACCTTGTATTCTGTACATGTTCCAAAATTGAAAGATATATTAATATTGGACCACTTTTAGTTTCTAGAGAGGTGTAAATAGCCCTTTAAGAGCTTTCATCCGCTTTTATCCTAAGCTCTCTTTCCTATCCAGTGACTGTAAATTCTAGTTTGGCAAATGATATTGATGGTTGCTACAGTGTGGATACTGTAACACGCCTATATCAAACCAGGAGTCCCGTGGAAAGGAAATATATATGGACAGATGCTTGCTAGATGTTTCAGAGATGTTTATTTCCCCAGCCGCATGGCCGGAGCTCTGCCCAGGAACTGTTCCAGTCACGGGACCAAGGGTCCTTCTGCCCGCGCAGGGAACACAAACCAACCAATGGGAACGAGGCTGAGCAGGGGCAGGGAAACCCCGTGTCTGTGCCCTCAGGGCCCCTCTCCCAGGGCTTCATGGCAGGGGAGGGACCCCAACACCTCACCCGTTTTATTTTAATAAAAGGAGAATGAAAACAACTGGATAAACATAACAAGAACAGTTTCAAAACAAAACAAGCCACCCTCCTGAGTCTTTAAATGCCCAATCAGATTCTGTGGAACATCTTAGGGCTGATGGAAGGGAGACAGAACTCTCTGAGCATGCTTTGTGGGGAAACTGAGGCAGGAGAGGGTTTAATTTCTTCCCTCCCCCTTTTCATCCCCCACTCGGCATTGGAAAGGGATTTTTGGGGAAACAATTGGCAAAGGTATGGTTTTGTGAGGGAAACCATGATTGAAAAAGCGCACTGGGAATACACTGGCGGTAATAGGACATAGGGTAAAAGGGAAAGGTGGGATTAGGAAAGGGAGACTGTAGGGGGGGTTTACAATGGAGATACTGTCTAACATGACTACGATTTTTTGCATATATACTGCCTTTTACAGGAACACCATCAGGCCCAGTGACCTGCGATGCTTGTAACCCTTTTCTACCTCGTATAATTTTGAATTCCACGACTTCTCCATCTCCCAAGCTTGGGATGCATTTTTCAGGGTTATTCTTTTTAATAGCAGTTCTATGCACGAATATGTCTTGCTGGTTGTCACACCTTGTTATAAAACCATAATTTTGCTTAACATTATACCATTTTACTATCCCTAAGATCTTAGTTACTATGATCTTTTCCTTTTTCCGAGTGGCTGCTGTTTTCTGTCTCGCTGCGTCTTTGCCCTCTCTTTCGGTCGCTCCCGTGTTGGAATTGTCGGGGCTGCTGGTGCCTGCGGGCTCTTCCCGGGGTCGCGTTCGGGGCTGCGTTGGCCGGGCCGGGCCGCGCCGCTCAGTTCTCCGTGCGTCGCCTCCTCTGGTCGCAGCTTCGCTGCCGCTGCCAGGCACTGCACCCACATCTCGGCCAGGCCGCCAAGTGATGACCCCCCTGTGCCCTGCTCCAGCGCGCGTCTCGGCTGGGTGCGGCTCCGTTCCACCGCCACCGCCACCAGCCGCCGCCCGCGCGCCGCCCCTCTCGGCTGGGCGTTCCCGGGGCTCGCTCCACCATGCGCTGCGCGGGGCCGGGCGGGCACCGCCGGGTCCCGCTGCTCCCGCCGCTCCTCGCTCCGCTGCCGACACTGCGGCTCGCGTGGCTCCGCCTGCACGCGGGAACTGCATCGCTGCTGCTCGCAGAGCGCTCGGTGCACGTGGCCTGGGCCGCATGGTCCCTGCGCCAGGCTTCCCTTCGCCAGGACACAGCTGACATTGCTCAACAGTCTCAGTAATTAAATAATATTCACGA
Organism: Corvus kubaryi; assembly: GCF_017639235.1. NCBI lineage: Eukaryota > Metazoa > Chordata > Aves > Passeriformes > Corvidae > Corvus > Corvus kubaryi. Next base: position 17,657,215 of record NW_024582075.1, read on the forward strand.
AAATATTCTTCCATCGGCATATATTTTGACTCAAATATTAACTGTGTCCAAACGGCCTTCCAAAAGTCCTTGGTAAGAATTGAATCCCAAGAAACATAGAAAAAGTTCTTAAACAACCATGCCAGGAAGTGTTTCAGTTCTTTTTGAGCTTGAATCAAGCTAAAATTTACAAATCGTTGTTCAAGAATCATTTTAAGTTTAAGATAAATGTCCATATGCGGCTCTGAGAGCCAAGAGTCTTCCCACGGTTCTTCCATAGTTTAGATATGGAATAGCAAAACAAAACCAAGAAGAGGAATCCAGAGTTTCCAGGGTTTACTCACACAAATCAGTCGCTTAGGGATTGGGGATGTTCTGCTCTCAATTCTCCACCATTTGCTACAGTGTGGATACTGTAACACGCCTATATCAAACCAGGAGTCCCGTGGAAAGGAAATATATATGGACCGATTCTTGATAGCTGTTCCAGAGAGATGTTTATTTCTCCAGCCGCATGGCCGGAGCTCTGCCGAGGAACTGTTCCAGTCACGGGACCAAGGGTCCTTCTGCCCGCACAGGGAACACAAACCAACCAATGGGAACGAGGCTGAGCAGGGGCAGGGAAACCCCGTGTCTGTGCCCTCAGGGCCCCTCTCCCAGAGCTACACGGCAGGGGAGGGACCCCAACAGATGGTAACCTGAATATGATGTGGTAAGGTTGCTACTGGGTGAAACCTATGTGTTTCCCTCTATTTGTACCATTCTCTCTTTTTTTTCTCTCCTTTTTTTTTCTTTTTCTTACTTGGCTTCCCCCATCCCTATTCATAGGGGAACTGTGGATTGTCACATGTCTCTCTGTTTAACTTCTGCTGAGGTGATGGGCAAAGGAAGAAAATTAATAACACAGCCATTGGGGCAATAATTCAGGCATGAATTGTTTCCTTTTTCTTGTACCTGGTGATGAAATGGCTAAATGAAGCATTGGAAACATGTCAGTGTATTACTAATATCACAACATTTTAAGTGTTAAGTTATGATGTGGACTAAGGCAGAGCTGACTCTTTTCAGTGGTGCCAAGTGTAGGTAAAAGAGGCAATAACAGGTGGTCCTCTCTCAACCTGAACCAAAGGTTTTTACTGTGAGGCTGTCCAAGAATGGGCATAGGTTGTCCATAGAGGCTGTGGAGTTCCTTTTCTCGGCTATATTCAAAAATCACCTGGATGTGGTCCTGGGCAGATGGGTAGAAGCCTGTAGGTAGCACTGCTTGAGCAGATCCCTTCCAGTCTCTGGGACTGTACTGTCATTTGGCAAAAGTCCAACAGTAAGAATCACAAAATTTGTAACACAGAGGTGACACATGGAGAGCATAAGCCGTTTCCTTTAATACTGCTCATTCTGTTAATAAAGTAGATTTTTCGAGATATAATGTTTTAACTTTTAAATTTTATGTTTTGATCTACTGAGTGGTCAAAATAAATATAATCTCCATTTTGACATCACTTTTTCGTTCCTTTATTTCATTATTATCAGTTGCACATTCAGTCTTTCGATGAAAGGACTGCAGCACAGTATCATACTCAGAGAAAAAACCCCACCGAAATACCCATAACTCACTTCTGAAGCAACCTAGAGATCTCCTTTCATAACTGTATAAATGATACAGAAGCAAAAGAAGCTGGTTTGTTCAGGTAGTTCTCCTGCTTTCATATTCTTCCTCAGAAAGTAATCAAAATACATTTTGTTGTCAATAATTCTGAAAGGTGTGAAGAAGTAGCATTATATATGTTAGACTTTATAATTAATTCTGCTGCTATCGTTAGTGCCTTAGAATAAGATCTTGGCTCAAGCTAGAAATTTCATTTGATATTGTAAGTATAATGCTGCATACAGATATTTTTGGGAGATTGTGAACATGCTCATTCCAGCCGATGACAGTTATGCTAATATAATAAAGACAGATGCCTCAGTATCTGAAAAGTATCTGAGTACTATTAAAGATGGATAATACTCAACTAACTGTGAATTAAAAGCCATAATATACTAGACTTAGCAGTGTAAATATCAGCTTAGAAAGCACAGTAAACTTGTAGAAGTGTTCTGTAATTTATTTAATTCTTTATCTAAACTTGTTTCTGGTTAAACACTACAAAACACCATGCCAACAAGAAGTTCCTGTGAATTTCATCCTAGATTGTTTCCTAAAGACATTTTTATTTCTGAAAGAACAAACTAAGGTCAGATCGCTTATGTCCCTCCATTGCTGTCGCTCAGATAAGTTTGCTATCCCAGCACATCACTGTCATCCCAACAAGACGATAGTCCTGCAAGTGCACAGAGGTCTCTCTTCCTCACGTTTATTCACCATGCTGAGTGTGAGGCCACTGTACACCCCTTCACATATGAGCTCTTCAGAAAAGCAGTTCAGCATGCTGATTTCTGAAGGAAGGTCTCTGTGGCTTCCTCATAAACATGCTCTGTAGTTGCTTCCTTGTTCACATGCACATGCTTGAGGTGACCCTGCTTAAGCCTCCCTTTTTGATTATGTGTTGCCTTTCATTCATGTCACCCCAGGCCTTTGCTTGTCCAACCTTCATAGGGCTGCTGGAAACTCTTTCCCTCCCCATATCACATCCTGCTGGCAAAAATATCTCTGCCCCAATTAATGAGGTGCATCCCATCTCTCCTAAGCTGTTGTTGACCTCAGAGAAGGCCCTGTGGTCATAAAAACCAAAGTCGTGTTTGCCAATTCCGGTTCTACAACCAAGTGTTGATGTGCAGTATCAGTGCCCTCTTCCTCACACCCTTTCACCCAGGATGAAGGAAAACACCACTTGGACTCTTCTACTCACAGAATCTCTAGTGGACAAACTAATTTAATTTTAGAATAACATAAATGTAATTGTTTGATGGTTTGCTAGTTTTCTCACAACAAAAATTTTGAGAAGCTTTATCCTGTTTGTGAATGTAATCTTGTTGCTGGTGTGTACTGATGGGTAGGGCTCCTGTGTAATACTGACTAATTTTCCTGCAAGAGTGAATACAATTTTGATGATTTTGAAGGTAAAATTAGGTAGATCAAAGTGAGAGAGTCATGAAGTAGTCATTCAGTCTAAGCAGCCATGTGCTGTGGTCTGCTGGTAATACGGAATTTCATTATGACTGTTGTTGACTAGTACTGTTCCTAGGTACTTAGTAAACTGATTGTCAAGACAATGCTTTTTATGTTATGAACTTTTTTGAAGGAATTGCCAGGAGTTTCTACTTGAACAGGTCCCTTCCAGTGTGTATCTCTATATTTCACCCTTCTGTTTGTTACTCTTTTACAGGGTTTTATTACTGGAAAGTATATACCTAAATCCAGAGAGACTGCTTCTATCTGTGCCACTCAGTTAACTATTACTCCTCCATAAATCTGTGAAAAGCTGAAAAAAAGAGTAAAGACATTTGTACTACTAACTGCAATATTTAGCATCTAGTACTAATATCAGGCAGAGTTCAGCTGCCTACTTTGGTATTGAAAAAAACCTTGGGAGATGACAAACAATCAAGCAGTGTTTAGTAAGAAACTGGGGTTCTAACATGAAAATACGTTAGTATCTAGAAACTATTTGTAATATTCTGTTCTTCCTCTGTGAATAGCTTGTGTAATCTGTTTTCTGCTTTGTAGCTAACACCACACAATTATGAAGGCAATTATTCGTAAAATTTTTGTTTATACAAAAATTGAAAAGGAATGCTTATGTGAAACTAGTGTATTACTGAAAATTATTTCCATTTATACTCTTGTTCAGGAACCAAGCATTCTGTATTAATTGTTGAAACTTAATGTTCTGAGAAGTTTTCCTTTATTGTGAAACACATTATGTTGCTGCAAATTCTTAATTAGTATATTGGCTATTCATCATTATAAATAGATAAGATCTTAAGATTAGCCTTTTATTCTGACTATTAAAAGCCTGCCATTACTGCATGTGATTACGAGATCTAGTTCAGTTTACCTTCTGTGATGTTTTGTTTAGGCTTCTGGAGGAGAAAAAAGAAATTTCCTGCTGCACTTGAAAGTAAATTACAGGCTTTCATTTTCTGCATTGAATTAAAGCCTGCTACATTATTTGATCTAGACAATAAGGCATATGTAGCTAAACAAAACTTTGCAAACTCTGGTTGCTTAAAAAAGTAAATTAGTTCAGTGTGAAGTAGTCCAGGAACAAAATAAACAGTAATCTGACACATTTTAACAATCTCATTTGATAAGTAATAGAGCAAGTTAGACTCTTAAATCATTCTGTCTTCATATTTCAAGTCTAGAAAACAGAAGGATTCCAACTGAGAATTCGGTTATATTAAAAAAAAATCTTTAGGAATTTAACAGACAACATTAAACTCCACAGAATATATAGGAGAGGAGTAATTTTCAGCATAGCAGCTTTGCCTAAATTCTGCCCATTACACTGAGGAAATACTAACCTTGTTGCGTTCAGCAGCTGGGTCCCGACAGTATCTTTTCCCACTTGGAGGGGTTAATTAGTGTTCTTTCAGAATGTGGCCTGTTTAGCTTGTTACAGTCACATCGTGCAACAAGCCCTGTCTATACAAAGCAATACCATTAGCAGACGGGTGTGTCCAACTGCTTAATTAGGCAGAATAAAAAGGGCCTTGTCAAACATTCATCTGTTGCTTGTCATACACCTGACGGTCCAATTAGGCATGGATGACGTCTTTTCTGCTGTAATATTCACTTCCTTTGCTTACATAGACTGTCAGTGAAAAAATGGGAGAGTCTTCATTTAGATTATTTTTGTGGCTTTAATCCCAGACAGCAGCCGAGCCCCCATAGCCACTCACTCACTCTCCCACCAGCGAGACTGAGGAGAGAGTCAGAAGGATAAAAAGCTGGAGAGCTCAGGGGTTGAGATAAAAAAAGTTTAATAGGGAAAGCAAAAGCCACACGCACAAGCAAGGGAAAACATGGAATTAATTCAGTGCTTCCCGTGAGCCGGCAGGTGTTCGGCCATCTCCAGGAGAGCAGGGCCCCATCACACGTAACAGTGACTTGGGAAGACAAACAACATCCCTCCAAATGTCCCCCCCCTTTCTCCTTCTTCTTCCCACTTTATACACTGAGCATGGTGCCACAGGGTCTGGAATATCCCTTTGGCCAGTTGGGGTCACCTGTCCTGGCTCGGTCTCCTCCCAGTCTCCTAAGCACCCCCAGTCCCTTCCCCAGTGGCAGTACCAAAAGCAGAAACAGCCTCGGCTCTGTGCAAGCCCTGCTCAGCAACAGCAAAAACATCTCTGTATTATCAACCCTGAGTTCAGCACAAATCCAAAACACAGCCCCATGCCAGCCACTGTAATGAAGGTTAATTCTACCCCAGCCAAAACCAGTACTATTATAAAATTGTGTTCTCCATATTGATGCAGTGTAAAAGAATAACACTGACTGCATCACGGATGTGATGCTAGAAAAACTTTCAGTAAATAGGAATATACTTAAGATTAACCATCAAACCATATTGTATGGCACCTAGACGGAAAAATCTGTACAGTGTACTGAACTATAATAAAACTTTGCATTTAGGATGGAGACCTAAACCAGAACAATGGAAGCAGTCCCGGTTGAATGCCAGTCACCAAAAGCACTATCACTCCAGTCCTCAGCTGGACAAGGGAGAGAAAATACAACTAAAAGCTCAGATAACAACAGGGAAAGATCGCTCACCAATTACCACAACAGGCAAAACAGACTCGACTTGAGGAAAATTATTTTAATTTATTGCCAATCAGATCAGGGTAGGATAGTAAGAAATAAGCCTAAATCTTCGAAACACTTTCCCCTCACCCTCCACTTCCTCCCAGGCTTAACTTTATTCCTGATTCTCTACCTCCTCCCTTCCAGCTGCAGAGGGGAATTATTTTCTTTTGTATCCTGATTTTTGTCAGGTGTGCTGGGTCCTGAAGAGCATCCACTGCTTAAAAGTAGAGGGTTCAGTTAACATGAAACTCTTGAGAGTCTGTTGATTAATCAGACTTTATCAGAATTTAAATTTCAAGGATTTATCAGTCTTTCTGAATATTTCGGAAGAAGCATTTAAATCAATCAGGTGTGCCATAGGCATGGTTTCCTGGAGTTTAAACCAAGAATGGTCCCAACTGGCAAGGTCCTGGCCCTATTGCCTGACCTCATACCATATTTATATACCTGTTTTCTGCTCTGCAGTGGCTACGTTTGAATTCAAAGTGAATTAGAGATAGTTGGAGGGAGGAACTGCAGAAACCCAGCCTTAAATCAGCTTAAACTGCTGTGGAACCCAGCCTTGAAAGGAAAGTTTGCTGTTGACAGCTGGTTCTGTTGTCAAACAAGGAGAACACTGAAATTTTTTTGGTACAGTAATTAATTTCTCCTGCTATCTAGTGGCATGTCCCTGAATTTTTTATTACGGTTTTGTTTCAAAAAATATTGTAGGATTTTTAGGGGAGCTTGTTATTTGGTGGTGGTGGTGGTAGGCATTAAAGTCCAGTTTCTTCACTGTCAGCCATCTGGGTCTCATGAGTTAAATTGAAAAAAAATCACTTGCATAGGTCATTCAAAGTACCTATTAGATTTTTTTTCATATAAATCTCTTTTATTGTGCATGATAAAGCTACTCATTTTTAGTGACAGTGGTTCTCAGATTGCCAAAGTATTCTGTAGCTAATACAGATTAATAGTGACTAAAGGCAGTGAAATTTCTCACAGAACATTTGGTTTACAGACTAGTAATTTGCGTTTGTTCACTGTAGTTCTTCACAGAAACATACAGCCTTCTGTTTTGAAGATGAAAAAGAACCTGCCTCTTCTGTTTATTATTTTCACTGGTTAATCATCCACTGCTTAAAAGAAATTTAAGGGGGGAATAAAAGGCTGATTCACAATTTTGAATTCATTTTGGTTTGTCACCAGTCAATTGTATTGTCATTTTGGCTGTGCAAAATTGAGGACTCTGCAACTCAGAATATGTGTTTCCTATGAAGGGATGTCACTCTTGGTTGTCTTTCTGATAAGTTTTCTTAATGTCAGGCATTTTCCTTGATTCTTGAACCATTTCTTTATTCTACCCAAATTTTGTCATTCCATTTGAATGTCAGGGCCATGATCATAGGTACTTTTCTACCGTTTATGTATTTCTATGTGGTTTTAGTGTCAAAAAGTTTCTTATTAGATTTTAAATACAGTGATTGCTTTAATGCTTTCTACTAAAGAATGTTATTTGAGTTGTTTTTTCACTATGACTCATTAGATGCTTTTCAGAGTTTGCTTTCCAGAGTAGAGCCCTTCATTCTGTGGCCTGCTTCAAGTTCAGCTTTGAATTTTATTGTATAGAGACTTTAGTGTAATTCAGTAAGCCAGAGAAAAAAATGGTTTTGAACGCTGAGCAGTTATTTATGAGCTGAGAGAAGATCTGCTGCTGATTTTTCTGAATTATTCCTAAAGTGACAAAGCTCAGATAAGTGACGTTTCTTCATATGTAAACAAAAGATATTTCAAATATAAGTAAGATAAAAGTAATATAAAACCCTGTTTATACAAACTCGTGTGCTAGTAGGGGGAAAAAAATCTTTGGGCTCATAACAAGGTTGGTATTAGCTAATTTTAAAATATTAACAGAGATAAAGGACAAAATAGTATGCTAATGTAAGTGACAAAATAAAAACATTTATGCACTAACCTTTTGATTTTATGTCTTAATTTTACTCAGAGATCACCATGCAGACATCAGAGACTGGGGCAGATACAGGTTCGACTGTGACTTTACAGACATCTGTGGCTGGCCAGGCAGCAGTGCCCACACAGGTAGTACAGCAAGTACCAGTTCAGCAACAGGTACGTGGCTGTTAATTTTGAGATTTAAAAAAATTCCAAATAATAGTTCTTTACAATATAATGAGGAACTTGGTTTTGTGCAAGACTGCTAAAGGAACTTTTGCTCTACTTTTAGCAATTTTAGTTTGCTGAAATTAAAATAACCAGAGAAAAGCAAGCTATTTTCAGGATCTGTTCCTTAACTAGAACATCTGACAAACTCTGGTAGTACTCATACATGATTCTAACTGTTATTTATTATATAATTCATGCAGTAGCTCACAGAAGTTTGCTTTATGTTACTATTTACATTTTTTCCTTTAAAAAATGCATATGTTTCTGAAGTTATTGACTACATAATTTCTTCATCCATTTGGATGTCCAAGTAAGTGCAATACAAATGTAAATATGAAAAGCACTGTCCTTTGCACCTCTAGGCTTGACTCCCCGCAGAGTGTCACTCCCTGCACAATGTCATGAAGATTTTTATGGTATGACAATCAATAATTCATAATGTACATTTGCCAGGGAAGGAAGAAGACTTGTGTAGCAGTCAGCACAGTGCACTCTTCTGTTACATGAGGTGGTTACTCCTGTGCAGCACCCATGGGCTTTAGAGGAAATGGTGGCAGAAGAAAATGGGGTGCTAAAAAGGAAAAGTGTGGAGGTAGAAAATGGGGACTCAATGTGAAAGTCATGATGGCTGTCCAAGATTTTTCCAGAAAACACGGAAATTAGCTGTCCATGTGATGGGTATTCTGGATGACATCTGATGTTGTTTTTCATCAAAACTGACTTCACATTTTCCTAATCAGTAATATGAGAACTAGACATATTTTATTAAATAGTGCCATTTGTTTCTGTGCTGGTGGAGCATTTTTCTCTAAATTAAACTCTTCAGCATTTGTTGAGTTCTTAAATTCCAGTGCATTTTTATATATGTGTCTCACAGTCTCATACATTTCACTAATATTTTTTTCTTGCTGTGTAGACTCAGTTTGTAATGCCTCGTAGTTCTATTGCTCTATAGTATGATGCTTGAACTTAGCTAACCTTTCTAGGAGATTTTGTCTTTAACTTTTGTAAAGTTTGTGAGTAAAAGACTTTTTTTCTTTGTGAAATACAATCTGGATAATTTGTTTGATTTTTATCTTCTTTCATGACAGATGTTTAATAGACGTAGTTTATATGACTTGTTCTTTGCTATTCCTGTATTTCACTTTTTCAGATACAAGATGGCAGTTTGTTAGGGCTACATGGTTGCTTGTTTTCAGCATATCGGATATACATCCAATGGGCTAATATTGCATACTGAATTTGTGAAGTACTGGTCAGTGTGTGGGACTGAAAACTGGAAACCAATTAGTGCCATATAGGACACTTTATAGCAGTTCTAGTAATTGTATTAATTGAACTGTAAGGTTAGGTTCTATGCATTTGTGTTCTATTCTTAGAGCAAAATGAAGAATGACCAGGACTTTGGCATTTGTAAACTTTGTGCAAAGTTTCTACCTTTTTGAAAACTTCTAGGATAGAATAGGCTCCTTGTTCGTTGACTGGGGCTGCCCACTGTGAAGGGGCCTCAGGCCCAGCAGTTGAAATCTCTGCATTGGGAGTGTCACTGACAGAGAGTCTCATGAATGGTCAGACTGGGAAGTTTCCTTAACATATTTTCCCACATAAATAATGCATTAATCTTTGTCACCAACTGTCTATATCTTTTCTGAATTTATGGTAGTTGTCCTTTAATAATGTTACACTTGTGTCAAAACATAGAAGCCAAGGACCAGATTGGTTTTTTTCTTCGATTATACCTTATTGAGAACAGCAAACAGTACTTTTTGTTGCCCTGAGTGTGTAAAACTGTTCCTGAACACCTTTACATATGTTCCTTTAGTACTGCTACTTCTGAGTATCACCTTGCATTGAATACACCATCATTATATTGGATTATTTTTCCCTGTGTACATACTAAATTATACTTTTCTGACTGACTCTTAACACCGACTGTATAATTGGCATAATGTTTGAGAAAGGAAATCGAAAGGATCAGAGATTGAAGATCCAATAAGAATATTGGGAAATCCAATGCAGACAGTACTGCAGTGATTGAAACACTATGGGAGATATGTGTAGAGAGATAATTAGATTATGGAAGTACTGAGGATGAAGGGAAGAGTGAAGATGTGAAAATGGTATGCCAGCAGGAAACGTGATGAAGAATGTAGGTGGGATAGGTAATTTCAATTGTAGGGTTTAAAAAAAAAAAAGGAATAGCAAATATAAAAACAATTGCTGTGTTGAGGAAATTGCAGGTGTGATGATGATCTGTGCTGAGGAATTATCTGTGTATAGATTGCATTGGACTAAAGTTAATATTGTCTCTATGTGCATTTGGTAGGAATGGGCCAATTTGCCTAAAAAGAATTAGGAGAAAGAGCCATTATACTGGTTATTTTAGTAAAGACATTCTTTTGATGGCAGAGGGAGGCCTTATTATTTCTGCACATTCAAAGTTACCAATGTTGAAAGCTGGAGAGAAGGTTTTAGGCAATAGTATGGTTTCTTTTTTTCCCTATGGTTTATAAGGGACGTGCTTAATTTCAGCTGTATCCAGATTATGTGTGAATATTCAAAATTTTATTATATTATCTTGTGAATATACGTTGCTAAAAACAGTGGGACACTTCTGGGATTTTGTTAAATTCAAGGATACTGTAGCATGAGTATCCATGTACATAGAACAATTTGATGTAAGCTGAAACTTCCATATTATGATTTGCTGTAATTTATTAGTGCTTTCTAGTGAATAATGCAATTTTAGATGAATTTGATTTTAGTGAATATTAAAGCAATGTATAGAATTTCATTTTTCTGGGGAGGTCTCTGTTTGCTGTGTTTCTGTTCCTGTATATACACCATATTTAAATGACATTTTGTGAATGCATTAATTTGGGATTGATTTCATGACATCATGTTTCTTTTATGAACACAAAACATACATTTTTTTCAAAATGAAATATTTTTGCCCTGAAGAAGAGCAAGCTGAATAAGTGGAAGGGTAGACTAAGAGCCTTCTCTCTTCAGCTGTGTTAGTACTCAGGCATCCTGTCTTTTGAAGAAACAACAAAATACTAACTTTTAATATTTTCAGCTAAACAAATCCCTAATTTCCATATAGCTGTTATTGATATGGAATCTCTTAAAAGTCTGCTTTAATGCTCCAATAATAGGAACAATACAGGTACCATTTATGAAAACCTGGATTTTTCCTCTTGTAAAAGTGGCACTAGTGGCAGCTGGTTTCATGCAACATAGCAGAAGTCACTGTTGAGATGGGATAGAGGGCAATAATAAGCAAAAAGCAACAACAGTAAAACCAAAAATGTGGGAGTGTAATTAAATTCTGTTTAAATAGCCTGAAGAATTATCTTAGTCTTTTGTTTCCTTGAATACAGGGATTTTTCATTCATATATCAGTGCTTTTTCAAGAGGCAGTCTTCAGCACAGTGCAGTAAGCTTCTAAGGACTCAAAATTAAACTCACTTTGTAGTTTATGCCATGTAATATGGAAGAATTGGAGAAATAAAACTAAAAATAGGCTATTTTATAAAAATGTATTCATACGTCTGAAGTTGGGCAAAGCATTTCCTCATAGTCAGTGTACTCAGTGGCCGTTGCTTTCACAAAGCATTCTATCATTCATTAACTGGAGCTGCAGACTTCTGCTAATCAAAATTGCTCTTAATGCAAAATCATGTTTAGCATATGAAACACATAATCATGAGCTGACGTTAACCATTATATAAATATGAATGTGCTTAGAATATTACAGCATGTGCTATTTATATGTTACTTGCCAAAAGTAATACATACTAATGAAGGAAAAAAATTATTTTTATCTCCAAGGAGAGAAAATGTTGCACATCCAAGCTGTTTGCAAAGACACAGTGGATAATTATATGTTCTTTTTAAAATGGAATTTAAAAATCCTTATATATATATATTGCTCTGTTGTTCTAGTCTTTGCTTAGTAGTACTTTGAACAGAAGCACTTTTTATTGGAAATCAAAGTTCACTTCTTATACTTTGTTTTATGCTTCAGTGTAATTTCAGCATTTCAGTATGCTTTTATGCACTTTATTTTTGTTGACAAAGTTTCATAGATAAAATATAGCTTAGTCCCTCATTTGTTCCTCTGAGGTAGTATGATTAAGAATATAATTTATTTTTGCTTTTTTCTTCTTCTTCAGCTAGTAAATTCTCCCCTTGTTGTCCTGCAACATTTCAGCTGCTTGATTCTAATCCTATTCCAGCTTTTTATTTCAGGTTAGAGTCATGGAAGCAAGAGAGTTGAAAGATCTACTGTCTGACCTTATTTAAGTCAAAAATTCCTATAAGAGTTTGTTAATTTTCTGTTTTCCAGCCAGACAATAATGAAAATTACCATGGCTAGTTCACCAGTCCACCCTACAACATACAAATTTTGAACTTGCGTACTTTGAACTTGCTCTTTACTAAATATTTTATTGTGTTTTCTATTTTCAGCTCACTTCAATTAATTAATGAAGTATTTTTTAATACAGGAAGGCCATTTGGGTTTAGGTCTCTGGAAAACACTGGGAGAGTAGTCAACAATTTCTGCTCTGCCTCAAAAACTACATGACTTAGCTGATATCACTCCTTAAACAGCATAATAAATGGTGAAAGGATAATGACAAATAAAACAGAAGTGAAGAGAAAAATTTTTTTCATATTTTCCACAGATTTTCCTGGTGTTCTGTTTCCTCATAACCAACTTCTCTCAAATAATTTTGTGGTCATAGAGAGTAAATATACACATTTCATTTCTTTCTGTTGAAGATTAAAAAGAAATTTCAGAGGCACTAGATTTAATTCTCATGAAAATATTTAAAAGGAAGTAAAATAGGAAATAAAAGTAGTGGAAATATCATATAACAAAGATTTTCAGCATGGCAGTATTTTCAAATAGAAGGCTATCCCAAAGGCTCCTTATTTATTTTATTTATCATAGCTTGACAGGAAAAAGATTTGCCTCTTACCTTCTCCACCCTGAAGTTGTTAGTACATTGCAATACCATGTGGTGACTACAGCTTCCTTTGGCAGGATATTGAATTTAACTGTAGCAGTACTGAGTTTCAGAGAAGCTGAAGCAAAGTAAGTTTTTTTGTAAACTTTTTTCATTACTGTATTGGAAAGAAATTAAACTAATTCAGTGGCCCTCTTCTATTGAACTTCAGTGTTAAAGGAAGAACATTTTGATTTTCAAAACTAGATAAAATGTTTTAATAGCAGTGTAGCATATCCATTCTTAAATGTTGGTTTTAAAAAGTTACTTTCTATGCATAAACAGTCCTGAAGTTTCTAGTAGTACTACATATTAGGCTAGTAAAGAACTTTCATAAAAACTGCTGGAAAATTGAAATTAAGCGATGAAAATTTTAATTTTAAGAGATCTTAGTATTTTGTTTCATGGTAAATTAATTTTTCGTTGTTCTCACTCCAAATTAGAAGATAAGCACATATTGGAATTTTACAGTTTCCTGTCCAATAGACAGCAAACGTTGATGCACTGTACACACCTTGTCCCTGCAGTATCATTTCAGTTCTGCGGGAAAGGTCTTGCACTGTGCAGAATCTGATGTTTCTGAGATGGGCAGCAGCTTGTATTCAAGAATAATGGGAGAATATAATGCCTTGTATAGAACGGGAATGTGACCTCTCTGTTTTAATGCTGTGTTTGTACACAATACAGAGTTCCATTTTATCAGTATATGCAGGTTACAGGGAGAAAATCACATCTCCTTTATTAATAGAAAAATAGTGTGGGTTATTTTTAATAGGAACTAAGCCATATTCAATGTGTGTGAATAGGGAACAAAGTGCATTTTGGGAGTAATTGGATGAGAACATGGAATTCATACTGACAACAGCATCATTTCCACAGTGTTTCCCCAGCTGTGCTACTGAGAGAAAATGGGGCATATCCATTACATGTCAGGTGACAAGCTACTGGTTTTAAGAACAAAGCCTGTTTTCAAGATGTTTTCTCGCAGTAGAGGTCAAGTAGATCAGTTTGGTGTTCTGTAATAGACTGATCAACAATGACTCCCCTTCTCCCATTGATTGAAGGTTGTAGAATTGACTCACCCAAAAGGAAGAAATATGCCTAGAGTTAAACTTAAAAAATATCACAGTAAGTTGCATATATGTTTCACAATAAAGCACATACATATTTTGGCCAATTACTGCATGAATGGGTCATTTGTCAGAGTTTGGCAGATCTGAATATTGAGAGGTACAAATTACTGACAAGCTTATAGGTCTTTCTTTCTTACAGTGGATTTGGATCCAAGCCCATTCCATGAAACTGTGATTTTAATTAATTTAAGTTATGAAGTCAAAAGTGATGGAAATAGAAATAGTTTAATTTTGGAGATGTTTGCACAATACAGCTATTGATGTTTTTTAATTCAAAGAATTTTCTAAGGTATTAGTAATGTGCATAATTTTGATCAGAGTTTTTTGTGTTGACTTTGAGAACTGAATCTTTCTGTAAAATAACTAATTATTGCTGGGAGATGAAATGTACACAGTTGCACCTTACCTTAATAATTAAGCAAACATCTTCAAAGTATACTTTTTGAAGTGAGAAATTGTATTTTAGGTGTATTTCTCAATTTATGTAATGATTCATGTGGGAAGTCAGAATAATTTGGATTGTAATAGATATTTTAGTCATCATGTTCTGTCTCATTGCTGTTAATGGACAGAAGCATCTGATTTTTCATCATGGTAGTATAGCTGCATTCTAAACTTTGGTTGTTTTGTCTCTTTTTCAGACTTTAGGTTTTAATGTCAACCTAAGGGAAGGTTTCTGTGAAAATCTAGGTTATTTGTTTCACAGTCAGAGTCAATATTATGAAAAAGTAGGAAACGTGCTTATTTGCAGAACTTTTTAAAACACAACACAGGTGAAAGTATTAGATTAGGATATTTTTAAAGAGCTCTTGAAGGGGGTTCATCAAGTGCATGAAACCCAGACTGATCTGGGATTATAGTGTTTGCAGTCCTTAGAACGAACTGGATTAGATTGGAGTAGCATTATAACAATAAATATGAGAAAAATTATTGTCACTTAATGTTATATCTATTTACTGAATAAGTGCATTGATACTTTCTTGATTCAATTCCTTGGGTAAAATTGCGTCAATCTGTGAAGTCTCTGTAAGTCCCTTTTGCATGTTTTAGGTTCTAGACTGCTCTTGGACCAAAATACGGCTTCTCTGAAAGATGGAAAGTGTAAAAGATGAAAGTCTTCATCTTTACTGTGGCAGAAGACAAAAAATTAAGACTGGAGAGAAAATTTGCATAACCTGAAACATTCCTACAATAGTGTATGAATCAAAGGAATTGATGAGTAACTGTCCTTAGCAATATATGTGAAGATAATTAATACCTTACTGCCTCTTGTTGTTTTGATCATGGAAGTAAAACCGGGTTGTGGTGAAGTTTTTAATAGCTGATAATATTCTGGGAAAGCGGTTACTCAGACTATGGGGTTTGGCCCGTAATTGTACACTGGGTCAAAGCACTACTGCAAAAAAAGATCTTGTATCAGTGTAATTTAACTCCAGTTAAACAAGAGCTAAAGCATGTTACTGTGAATGCTTATTTCTAAACTTACTGGAACATATCTGAGCTATGATTTTAAGGCTTGTACTATTTAGGACTTAAGTCCTAAAGGACTTAGGAATAAGAAAAAGCATAAATATAATCAAATGATACTTTCTTCAGTAGTAAATGTAATTCTGCAGCTTGGTGCAAAGCAAAGTTACACTTCATCTCATCCTTATGCTTTCCAGTTAGTTATGTCTTTGGCACTGAAGATATGTATGCTTCGTGAGTGTGCATCTTCAGTATTAGGGCTCTGCTTACCAAACTTACAGCACAAATATTGTGTCAGAACAGTAATTTTCTTTGCCAGTGCTGTGATATACCTTTAGTAATTTTGAGAACAGAGATACTCTGTGTTGTTTAGAAGCCACTGGGTGCACTGGAGCATTGGTACTTCTTTATGATATCCCAAACTTCTGGATTTCTTGTTTTCAGGTACAGCAAGTGCAGACTGTGCAACAGGTACAGCATGTCTACCCAGCCCAGGTTCAGTATGTGGAGGGAAGTGACACAGTCTACACTAATGGAGCTATGTAAGTTGGAAAATGATCTGAATTTTAATGTTCATTAAAATGAGAAGTTAAATGTATATTTTCAACTAGATTCTATCAACTACTTTATATTAAAAATTGGGAAGAAAAAATATTCAGTTACAGTTCTTCTAGTGTCAGAATAGGTTTTTTGGATGAAATTGTGAATTCACAACGTTTTTATTAAGGCAGAACTTTTGTGTAAGTAGAATTCATGTGGTTGTTTTTGTTCCACCCTGTATGGCATAGTGTTGTTTGAAAAAGTATCTTCTAGTTCATGGGTAAGTTCTGTCTGAAAGACATACTGTAAAACTTCTGTCCTTAGGACAAAAGGCAGGGCCTTCTGTCTTCCTCGCTGCAATCCTAGTGGCAAATGATAGAAAAGTGCAGCAGCTGTAGTTATTCTCTAAAGAAAGTAGTAATGCAATTTCATGCCTGTATTTCATAAAATGAGATCAGTTTATTTTTCCAAAGGAATGAGGAAGGGCAGAGGAAGGAAATTAACAGTCTCTTTTTGCTGCTTCTTTAACACCTTTTTTGCACATGATTGTGCATTTCCTGCTTTCCTGAACATGCTTTTCCATCATCAAGTCTCTTTCTTCAATACACAAGCTAAGAAAGAATAAAGAAAAAATACAGATTTCATGTGGCTTCTGGACATAATCTAGTCAAATATCAGGCTTGGAGCACCACCAGCTTTGAAACTGGCTCAAACCTCAAAGTAGACTGTTGGTTGGAAAGGATCTTCTCAACATGTTTTTTTTCATTTACCATTTTTGCTTTGTAATTGGCTTTACAAAGAATTACAATTTAGAAAGCTTTTTGATTGTCTAAAGGTACTTATTTATTGATGGTTCAATAAAAAGCAGTTCAAAAGAGTAATATTATTTGGATCAGAGACATATGATGCTAACACTTGACAGTGTTCTTTGGTCATTTCTACTAGCACATTTTGATTTATTAATTTTTCATGTACTGTCTTCTCTGCTTTTTTTCCCACTTGTAAATCCTAAACAATGTATTTTAAATATGCATTAGACTTCCCTATTGTACTGATTTTGTCTGGGATAGGTTAATTTTCTTCCTAGTAGCTAGTACCGGGCTGTGTTTTGGACTTGTGCTACAAATGGCAGTGATACTATCTACTCTGAAGGAAAAGCCAGCCCACACATACAGCAGCATAACGTCATTGTGATCATGATAGTCTGCTGTTAACTTCCAAAAGAGGTCATTCTTGAATAAGCTGTTTTTCAAGTTTCTCTTTTCTTTTATTACTTTTAACTTCTTACATGTGCTGTTGGGACTTTTGGCAGTGTATAAAAAGTGTAATACACTACTTATTACAGTCCTAGGGAAAAACAGAAGCAGATGTGACTGACTGCTTATAAACCTTCAGGTTTCCATTATTTTATTGTGTTTCTATATCTGAATCCCTCTGTCAGTTTCTGCAAAATCAGTAAATAGAATATAAAAGAAGAAAGCTCTTCTTAGCATGTGAACCAAATCTAGATTGTTTTGTCCTCCTACAAAGAAGATTTTATCCATGTTGTTGTGAGCAGCAATGTAGTAGATGGGCAATTTGTTGTTCAATACTTACAGGAAGATTAGCCTTTCTAAAGATAGTAATTTCATTGATGGAGAATGGACCAGTCTGTGTTTCTACTCAGACTTTTTGAAAACTATATATAGTGAAGCACATTTCCCATATGCTTTTATACCCCAGATTTTGGGTAGTCTTTCTAATTGTATGTTTGACGTATTTTATGATCATGATAAATCAAAATTTTAATTCTAACTCAGAATCAAATACAGGATTCTTCCATAATCTATCAAGCAACAGTACTGCTCTAGCAATAGTATAAGAAGTCTGCAACCCATAGTTAGGGTGAAGATATTAATTCATATGGGAATCTCTGGAATAAATTGTCACAGCATGCCTGATAAAAGGCCCCCCCTTCCACTCTGCTCTCATGAGACCCCACCTGCAGTGCTGTGTCCAGTTGTGGGGTCCTCAGCAATTAGAAAGACATGGACCTCTTAGAGCAGGTCCAGAGGAGGGCTATGAAGATGACCAGAGGGCTGGAGCACCTCTCTTATGAGGTTAGGCTGAAAAGCCTTATTGTGACCTACCAGTAATTAAAAGCCTAAAAAAAGGCGGGAGAGGGCCTTCTTATGTAGGTAGTGGTAGGCTAAAGGGGAAATGGTTTTAAACTAAAGAGGAGAGCTTTAGATTAGATTAGATCAAATATATGAAGAAATTCTTGGCTCAGAGGGTGGTTGAGGCACTGGCACAGGTCATCCAGAGAAGTTGTGGATGCCCCATCGCTGTCAGTGTTCAAAACCAGGCTGGATGGAGCTTTGAGTAACCTGGACTAATAGAAGGTGTCCCTGCCCGTGGCGGGGGGAATTGAACTAGATGATCCTTAAGGTCTCTTCTGACTCAAGCCGTTCTACAATTCTGCAAAAGAATTATCTTTTATTTTAAAACACAGCACTTGCAAACTAGCATTGATTTAAATCCATATACAATAGCAACGAAGGATGCAGTTACAATATATATCAAGAAAAACTTACCTGATTCTTTGCATTATAAAAGTAAGAAGTTAGTCAGATTTCACAGTCTTTGTCAGGTGTAACTGTTGTATTCTTGTAACACAATCCTTTCCATGCATTTTATGTCATGATTTGTCTATGCTTAGAAGTTATTTGGTTTTATTATAATTGGAGGCAATATAATAACACAAGGGGTGTAGCCCACAACTTGTCACATACGTTGTATGATACGAGAATATTTGAACTATGTTATCTACATTTGTCTCTAGTTAACAACAGTTTTGCTTGTCAAGCATGTCGCTCTATCCTGAAACTAAAGTGCATTGTTGTTGCAATAGCATGTACAGGCTTACCTGGCTGTTCAGAATCTATTAAGACTATTATTGCTGCACTTATGTTAAGAAGTCAATTGGATCCGCATACTAGACATGAACTTTCTTTGTACAAATTGTAACATGAATAAAATGTAGCCATTTACCTGGTCGTTCTGATGGGGCAAAAAGGGCTTTAATTGCTGGGATTGTACAAGAATTGCTATTGCTGGTGGATCTAAACCACATTCTTCAGCAACTTTTTGTACAGCAATTTGTGGGGTTTATGTTGGCAAAATACACCATTTATGCAGACCCAAGAATTTACTTTTACCCTAATCAAAATCTTAACTGTTAAATAAAGTAATTATTACCAATATAGGTAAAGTTGTTATCTTCCTAGTAGTTACTAGTATCTATCCCTTTTTCTCTGGCATTATCCTTTTCCTTTTACTACCCTTATGCATACTAAGATGAATGGCTCCAGTCTGAGCTACAGAGAGTTACAGCAATTTACCACTAGCACAGGTGTTATGTGTGGACAATGTATGATGGGTGGTGAGGGCCAATCCACAGGGTGTCCACTTGCAGCTATTTTTAATGTGTTCTAGCACAGTCTCTACCTTATTTGTTCTTCATTGGTTTCCATTTCTATAGTATATCTGAATTTGTTTTATGTGATCTGTTTCTGCTAGAGTGGATACTTCTTGAATACTGTAATGCCAGCTTATGGTACTCTTTGCTACAGTTTTAATCTAGAATCATGGATTGTTTATTCTCTATGGAATAGCTATTTGATATTATTGTCTGTTAGACAGAACAATGCCTCAGCATTTTAATTATAGATTTCATACCACGCAGTCATAGAAAGCTAAGCTAAAATGGAAGCAGAATAAGTAACATTTATCTAATTGTTCAGCAATCACTGCTAGAACAAACCCCTAGGCTAGGACAGAGAAGTCTAGACAAAGAGAGCCTGACAAGCCCAACTCCTGACGTCTTGCAGATTTAGTACGTACCCTTTGACATGTTC
The DNA here is from genome assembly GCF_017639235.1 of Corvus kubaryi. Lineage (NCBI taxonomy): Eukaryota > Metazoa > Chordata > Aves > Passeriformes > Corvidae > Corvus > Corvus kubaryi. Next base: position 17,677,163 of record NW_024582075.1, read on the forward strand.
CTAACAGTGGCAATACCATATTTCTTGGACTTTAGGTCTGCTGTGCTTCATCAGAATTTCATAGATCTGTAATTAATGTTTCCTTACCTGTGTAATGTACAGATCCTGCAAATAAAATTTATAGAATTGCACCTTTGTTTTCATTTACTCTCTTTCCCAGTTTGCAGCGTTTTCTGTAGCTGTGCATAGTGTGTGCTTTTATTGCTTTGTTTCCATGTGGAAAATGGTCTTGGACTGAGTGTTAAAGATCTCAGTTCTTTCTTATGGTTAATAAATGCCTCTCTGTTATAATTTAATGGCTGTATCATGTTCTCTTGCGACAGTCTCAGGGTGTATGGCACTACCTTTTCTTCCCTTTGCTCAGGATACACCCAGAATCTGGCAGTGATAAGGCCTTCCCTCAGTATTAGATGAAGGTTTCTGTTCTCTGTAGTTTCTGTGAAGCTCACTATTAGCTTAAGGACCACAAGATTATCCTAAAAACTTAAAGGAGTTTGAGGATATGCTTCTGGCGTGAAAGAATTTCTTGGTTTGGAGGTTTTCTAAAATGTTGCAATTCCATAGCATTATCATGAGCCTTAGCTACTCTGCACACAAATAACTGTATCTTGAAATATTTATTTTCATCCAATGTTTATCATATTTGTATCCCACAAAATAATACCTTAGTTAATTAAGTATCATAAAAGCCTCACTTTCATTACAGAGATGACAGTGAAAAAAATACTTGCATGCCTACCTGCTAAGCTGTGTCAGTAATCCATACCAAAACCCACAGGAGTAATTCTGCATCTATTAGTTGCTGAGTAAGATAGTAATTATTGGGTTACTTGTCTGTTTGAATTAGAATTACAGAAAAACAAATAAAGAATGGTTTTCTTGTTTGAATTATGAGGCTGTTTGTGTACGGCCACTGTGCAGGAACGCTGGTATTTCAAGCTAAACTGTAAAAGCTATGCATCTTCAAGTAAAAAATTAGATTTATATGCATTTTGGCCAACACCTGAATTTTCCAAGATGGAGCTTGTGATAAAAATTTTGTAGTTAATTACTTACTTTGCAAGATACAGAAATTATTGGAATATATTTTGAAGAAAATCTGGGACCATGATCAGCCAATGTAAATCACTGAAACATGATGGGATGGCTTGAACACTGATACATAGTAGTCAATGGATCAGGTATTTACATAGAATCTGATCACAGGTGCATCTGGGAATAAACTGTTTCCCAAATGTGCACGTGCACACTGAAAACAAAGGGAGGACAAGAACAAGTTTACTCTTTCTGAGCCACTGCTTTTATTTGTCTCCTTTTTTCAGAATGTCAGTGTCTTTGAAGAGACAAAAATGTCTGTAAAAGCTGGGCTCAGTAACATTATAGTAGAGTTTGTAATATAGGGCAAGACATCGCACAATCTGTGTGGTAATTCTGGGGCTTACTGAATGTAGAAATTAATTATTTTCTGTTTTCATGTGCAAAAAAATAGTGTTTTAAACTACTTTTTACCACAACTCTGTCACTTTTATTTCTAGCAATATAATATATTATATTTTGTAAATAATTATAAAATTTATGTAAGCAAGCAATGAGGCATAATAGGAAATGCCTTGAATTATTGTATCTTGTAATGCTAGTCTGACTCTTGCTGGTATCGTTAATTTCTAGTGTGGGATCTTAACATCAGATACCTGTTCTGGGCTTGCTTAATCTAAATTGTATTCACACTGTGCCTGACTTTGTGTCACGTGCTCTCAGGGTAAACATGATCTAGTTTGCACAGCCTTCTGGAAACTGGGATTCTGGAGCCTATCTACTTAGACTTTAAATTTACTTGTAACTGATAAACTTTCTAATGCCACATTCTAGTAAACACCAAACTTCACAGTGTTTCAGTAGTAGTAACTGTCAGGTTCTGTTGCCTTCCTTCTATCTCAAGCAAGAGCTAATCATCAATGTGTTTTCATAAAGAGCAAGAAAACTTTGAGATCAGTCCCTGTGCAATCTTTATATCCAGCTGTTAAAAGGAGAGAAGACCTAAAAATGTTTCTACAACCTTTACAGTGGAAAAGAACTGACTATGATATATGTTAGGCTATTTGAGAAAGTATTACATATTTTTGCTACAAGTGCTGTGGAGAAATAGATAATCACTTCCTTATTTGAAGTTATTTTCCTCTTTGCTACAACTTTATTTTAAAGGGTCATGTTACCATGTGCAATGACCTTAAAACATTCAAGTCTGCTTTCTAAAAACATCATTTCTCAAAACTTCTTTCTATAACATCATCTTATCCAACTGCATTTTTAATTTCCAGATGGAATAGTTTTGGTTAAATTAAACATCTCTTTGCTAAGTTGCAATTACTGTTGCATGTAATAATAATAGTTTCATCTCAATTTTAAGTACCCAGTTGATCTCTCTTGTGAAAGGTTTGCTAAATCATCTCCAATGATCAGGTCTAGAAAAACCTGCTGGTTGTTGGGCCAAATGGACGAGTGTGTTTATTTTGGAGTCTGATGCATTGATGTGTCTCATTGATACAGTGATACAGAGTACTATTATAAGCAGAAATAGGTGCTCTGTTACAATCAGTCCTTATTTAAAGCCTATACGTGAAATACAGGTCTACAGGTGATACGTATGATGTACAGATACACCTAAACAAGGTAAAAGCAAACAAATAATTCATCTCCTATTCTACACCAAGCCTGTGACTTAATTTTCTTCAGAATTTGGAGCATTCTCTTGGATTTGCATTGCTTCCAAAATTCAATTCCACTTTTGCAAGTGAGATTTGTTCTCCTTGCATCTTTTGTACAGTGCATTTCCTCTAGCCTTGTCTGCTTTTGCTGTCAACAATGATCTTATCCTTTCATTCCTTTCCTTACTGACAGCTGATACCAAGATTTTTCTTTCCTCTTTTGGGAGAAATTACAGTGTTCAGTGACTTGGTGATCATTTCCATGAGCTGCTTCCCCTGAGCCTATATCACAACATTTCCCTACGTTTGTCCTCTGCTGTGTAACAGTGTTCACAGATGTAAGACAGAGGCAACATCCAGTCTGGTAGTGGTTATTGTGCTCATCACAAGATAAATCACCTCAAGGTGTACCAAGGGAGAGTTAGGGTAGATATTAAGAAAAAATTTCTTCACTGCAAAGGGTGATGAAGAAGTGGAGCAGGCTGTTTGGGGAAGTGGTGGAGTCACCATCCCTGGAAATGTTCATAAAACATCTAGCTGTGGCACACAGGGACATGATTTAGGGATGAAGATGGCAGTGTTCAGTTAATGGTTGGACTCAGTATTTTTTTCAAACCTTAACAACTCAGTAGTTCTTTTCTACGGTTCTAAAATAAACAATATCCCTAAGGTATCACAAGATATCTCTGTGATACCTTGGTTCGAGAGAGCAGATTAATCAGGACTTGCACAGTACCTAAGTGCATACATAGATTATTGCACGGCAAAGATCAACTGATTTTCACTTCCAAAAGAAAGGTTAATAGATTACATGTCTGTTTGAGCATTAGTCCCTAAAAGAACTATTTTGCTTTGTTTTCAGCAGACTGCAAGGCATTTCTTTTACATTAGCTTCAAGGTTTTTTGCAGCTGATCTTGAGGCTTTTGAAATACTCAAAATAAAATGGAAAGTGCTTAAGTAACTTAAAGAGGGGTAAGAGCGAATAATGTAGTATGAGGCTTATGAAACATTTCAAATTTTAAAACATAAGTTTTGGAGTTTGTGGAAGTCTCTGAAGGCAAAGGGAGAAACTGTTGTGGCCATAGTTAATAAAGCAAAATTTCTGACTTCGGTTGTTGATGGGGTGCTGTTACATTCCTCAGTTATTTAGAAGTAACGGTTTTCTGAAGGTAAAGAAGAAATTATAATTTCTGAGTCTGTTGTTTACTAGTAAAGTAGTCTTACATAAGCTTTCATAATTCAAAAAAATAACAGACAATAAATTGCCTTGAATTTTTCTCCATATTAATAAAAAAATAAACATTGTAGAGATAAAGGAGAAGAAAAGCCTGCCATCAGGTTCTTGCATAGGTATCTTAATCATCAGCTTACTGCATAAAACATGAGTGCTGCATCCACCTCTTGTGTTTCTGTACAAAAGTGTCTGGGGTTTTGTTGTTTGGTTACTGGTTGTTTTAACTTGTTTAGTTACATGCTGTACAAATCGATATTGCCTTTGGATTTATGTAGATTTTTATGCTTCAATAAGAGAATTAATGGTTGGGTAAACAGACTGGTTTTTACTTGTTGTCATGCTTGACAACATATGATACAGTCTTTGAAATAATGAATTACATTTATTTTATAGTTTTGAAATAGGTTGAGTTTAATATCAAATTTAGTACATGGGAGCAAATACAAATTCAAAAATTATAAATAGATTATAATGCATGAAAAATAATGATTCAAGATAAGTAAATAAGAAAGAATATGAAACACAAGATAGAAGATTTCAGTAGCTGAGTAGTTTGTTAGGGTAAACTGGTTAATGACATGTGAATGTTTCACACTTGATAATTATTTTAAAATGTTACTGTTGCATTCCTGTAACTTCTTTAATCTTTGCGACTGTTTTACAAGTCGTAGTTCTGTTTGGTTTTATTTCTTAACTGCAGTTTTTTATCATTACATGAATTCATGTCTAATTTTGAATTTGCCCTGTAAAAATGACTGCATTTCCCAAAATACCAGCAAACTCAGAATTTCAAGCTTCAGTCAATAGCTTCAGTGAATTTAAAAACAATAGACAATGTAGGATTCTTGAGCATTGGACTCTGTTAGCTAATATTTGTATGAATTATTTGTAATTTTGTAAACTGCACATTATGCAAAACATGCAACATCTGACTAGAAATCAAAATCCTATTGTCAAATTTTAAAAAATGTTGATACAGGCAGAGCTTTGTAAATTGCTTTGCAATATATTAATAATTGGATTAGCTCTATGTGCCTGCCTTCAATTTTTGTTATTCCTTTCTCTCTTCCTCTTTGTATAAGACTGACAGTTTTTCTATAATATATGGTAGATACTTGGTTTAACATTGACACTGAGTTAGTTACTTAATGCTTTGATTTGATTAAATATTCTCTGAGGAGACAGGGACTGTTTGCCAACTTTATTTGATTTTATTTTAGTTATTGTAAATAAATTTCTAGAGTTATAACATCACCCTCAGATAAATGAAATACAAATAATGTATTTTCCTTTTCTTTTATTTTCTTTTCTTGAAGCCGATCAACAACTTATCCTTACACAGAAACCCAGATGTACAGTCAAAACACTGGGGGAAATTATTTTGATACTCAAGGAAGTTCTGCACAGGTGACAACAGTGGTCTCGTCTCATAGCATGGTGGGCACTGGAGGGATTCAGATGGGCGTAACAGGAGGACAACTCATTAGCAGCTCAGGAGGGACCTATCTGATTGGCAATTCAATGGAAAATTCTGGTCATACAGTGACTCACACAACGCGGGCCTCCCCAGCGACAGTAAGTATTTCAGACTGATCCCAAACCTTTGAGACTAGGCTCTTAGTCACTCAGATGTTCTTGCAGACTGACACAGTTTTTGTGACAGAATGCATTGCAGTATTATGTTGTCAGAATAAGGACTACATAGTACTTTTTGTAAAAAAAGCACTATATATGTATAAGATACAGGAGTAAGAATGATGTGAAAACTTAATCATGAAGGCATACCTTTTCCTTGGCAGCTTGCAAATAATTAAATCTCGTATGTTAAATTTTAACAGTTTATAATTTTTCTGAATGCATAAGAAAAATACAGTGTTGCTGAGTGTAACTATGTTAGATGTAAATGTTAAATAATGTGAGTTACAGATCAGTATCTGTAACTTCCCTGCATTTAATGAGTTTTTCTGCCTGATTTAGTTTAGTTTTGGTAGGTTATTTCAAAAAAATTTCTAATTGTTCAGAATACTGAGATCCTATGTTTTAATGCTTTATTCTTACTTATCTATGGTGTATCTCCAAATTCTGTTCCAGATTAAAAGCTCATTGTGGGAATATCTGACTATGGGAAGACGCATTCTGTTACTATTGTGGTATAGAATATTGTGGATACATAAACATGAGCACACAGAACCTTACCTAAGAGCTTACTCTATATTTCAGTTAGGAAAATGGGTTTATACTAATCTACCTTTGCTGCATAGCCCTAAGGAGTACTTTTACCTCATTCTTCTGAGTTCTCTGGTCTGGATGTAGAGGTTTGGCAGTAATGGGGAAGAGAATTGTGAAACACAGGGTAGCAGCAGTTTTAAAATATGGAAAGGAGATAAAGCATCAGTAATAATACAGATTCATCCGTATTCAAAAAGGCAATAAAGTTAGGGGACTTAATTTTTACGAACTGATGTAAAAATACTGGATAATTCAGATGATCTGAAAATTCTCTCCTTTTGATTCTTAAGGTGATTAGTATGAATAAATAAAATTTTTGGTACCATGCAAGAAATTATTACTTTATCCAAAAAACCCATGCAGTATTATTTTCTGAAAACAAAAATTGTGAAGAGTCATAGTTCATGAATAATATAACTGTCTCTCTGGAACCTAGCAGGAGCTTTCACAGCAAAAGAGAATTTTATACTTGAGTTACAAAAACCAATGTATATTAACATTTGCCTGTATTTTACATGACTTAATAGAAGAACAGAGTTTCCGAAAAAAGTGTCATTCCTCTTTCAGATTTCAGATGCTTAACTGACTGTGAAAACAAGTGAGGCTTAAATGTATCCAGTAAAACAAATGAGGAGTAGTAGAGTTACGCTGAAGTTGAAAATCCTAGAATTATTTGAATATCAGAACTCCACACTATATTTTGCAAATTAAAAACTGGTTTGATTTTTTTTGAAAAATTAAAAGTAGAATTTGCCAATATTGAACAAAAGCTAAAGTTCATGCCTTCAGCAGCAACTTTCTCTTGCTCTATATGTCAATAAAATAGCCTGTTTTAGTTGCTCAAAATAAATTCTATGCTGCTGTATCAATTCAGTGTTAAGAATAGAAAAAAATACTGCTAGTTAAATGACAATTATTAAATTGCATTTTGGCACTAAAATAATTTCCTCTGTTTCTTAGAGTGTTATTTCTTCTGTAAAATATAGTTCTATAGGTATGATATATTAGAGTACATCAGAAGTACATTTCTTGCTAAGGATGTGGGACATAACATGATTTTAGATCATAATTTTAGGCTTCATGTGTCTCAGCTGAAATATTCAAGAATTAATTGAAACACTAAAGGTTCAGTTTAAACTCACTTGAAAGCACTAAGTCTGTTTTAATTTTACTAGGGGGCATAATTAAACTGTGTTAAATAAAGCAATGTAGTACTTTAATTGGATTGCACCTTAGATAGGTAGAGCTTGTTTCACTTGTGATCCTCATTTGATCTTTACCATCATAACTTTTTTCATGCTTGTATAGAGAATTTATTGGAGCCATCAAAACAACTTGTATCCAGACTGGTTTGCCAGCATAATACACAGAAAATTTTTCCAAATTTTGAATTAGTTTGGAGAATTTTCATGTAGAGAAAAAGGATATAGAAATTAATAAAAATTTATTTATTAATATATGTGGTCATCACAAGTTCTCTTTATTTTGCCTTAGAGGTATGACTTCTGTTTACTCTTTTCAGCTGATAACTTCACTTGTTTTGTCATTTATCACCCTCACTGATCAAATCATTACATTCTGTAATAAGCAAATTAATTGTATGAATGAGCTTATCTCTTTCTGATACATCTAGCTTAAGTTAAAAGAAAGAAAGAAACAAAAGAGTTTCAGGTTAAAAGTCAAATGTATAAAATAGGTAAATTTTATTAACTGTCTTTCAGATAAATTAAGAATCTAATTGACTCTTCAGCAGGTATGCGATTGGTTTTATGCAGAATTCAATAAAAGGCTTTTTAACTTAAGTTTATTTTCACTTTTTTCTTTATGGTTTAATGTAATTCTGAGTTCTGCTTCAGGATTTTAATAAAGAGCTAATATTTTGGTTGTAATATTTAATTTGTTTTAATTTTCTGTCAAACATTCATACAAAAAAGCTGTCCTTACTAAACTATAGCATGTAGTAGTACTGCTTTTATAGCCAAAATATCAAGACTTGTGATCTGTCAAAACTATTCCAACATATATATGGTAGTGGTTTATGTTGGTATGCATTAAGAACGTTTGTTGGCTTTTTCTTTACTTTTTTCATTTCCATTGATTTCACTGCTTCTTCCCATTATCTCCCTTACTGGCCTATTAAACTACTTCTCTACATGCTAAAAAGGATTTTTTTTACTGAAACAGAAAGGCATTCAGATTACAAGAACTTCTGTATAAGATGCTCAGTAGATAAGCAGCTTTCCAAAATTATCATTTTCATGTGAGTATGTTTGTGGATTGGTGAAGAACATATTGTGATTGCATTGAAGAAGTGATTTAGCCTAGCTGGATGTCTATTTGAAATGAATTTGCATGTTGAAACTTGTATGAAAGAGTCATCTGTTTGGTTAACTGGTAGCTCTCATTAAAGAAGAAGCTGCTATATTGAAGGGACTCTCCAAAAAATTGGATTTCCATGTTAATAATGGAATATAAATCACCTTCCATTTTTTTTCCCAAATGTAAACACCCAAGATTGTTGTTGTGATGAAAGAAGGTGATCTAATCACCATATTTTGTAATATCACGAGGTTAAAAAATTCATACAGTTTCTAGTAATAAATGTGTTGTTATGCTTGTCAGTCAGTGAGAGGCTCCCATCTATTAGTCTTGTTTTCTAACAAGCTTTATGACTGATCCTCAATTTCCAGTTGTCATTCACCAGTCATCACCAACCATAGGAGGTCTCCACTCACGCTGTTACAGAAATTCATCGTATTTCAGTGCAAATCTGCGTGAAAATAGAATCAAAATTCTATTATATAGAATCAAAATGATTCTATATAAAAATAGAAAATTTTTGAATTTATGAAATTCAAAATAGAATCAAAATCAAAATTAATATGGATATAATGTAGCACCACAAACTATTAGTTCTGCTAGTAAGCACAGCGTGCTTACTAAAAGTTGATATTAACTTTAAAGAAAGGATGGTACCTGCCAAAAATATGTTGTAATTATTGGAGAGAGAACAAGAAGAAGTAAGAAGGCCCAATGTAAATACCATATCCTGATAATGCAGTTCTAGTGGAAGTATTATAACTATTCCAGAAAAACGATCAAATCTTCCATTAAAGGCAGAAAGGTTGTAATTTGGATTTAAATTTGAGATGAGGTTTTATTTATTAATTTCTTTCTTGGTACAGGAGCTTTTTCCTCCTCCATTCCTCAACTTTTCTGATAATTTTGATTTAGCTAAATCCATTTTAGCATAAAATAAAACATTTCTGATCAAATCAAAGATGCACAGACTTTTATACAAAAAGGATTATTAGATCATTTGGTCTGACATCATATAAAGGCAAGATATTTACTTATCATTTCTGCAACTGAGCACAGTGACTTCTTTTGTGTAAAAAAGGTATCAGGTGGATCTTGTGCCTTGATAAACCTCTGCCTTCTTCTGCTCTGTTTTTTGCTTCAGAGCTGTGAAGCATCATGGCTTCTCCCCCTCTCTTCCAGAGGTTTGAGTGCAGCAATGTCACCAAAACAATTTATGTTTCTCTCTGTCCCTTTGATTGCCTTGCTGCTCCACTGTAAAATCTTGCATTGAGACTATGTCATCTTCACAAGACAAGGAATGTGGGGGGAAAGGGAGAATGACGCTACTGAGGTCAGCCACACCTACTCCGACTGCATTCTGGCTTCATCTGTCTATGCTCCTTGCTTCTCCTCTGATACAAGCCAGCCTCGTTTTCTGCATAAAAGCCCTGTAGCAGCTATAGTGTTTCCACTTTCGGCAGTTTAATGTTTATTCTGGTATTTGTTTATCAAAAAACCAAGTTGTTGGAAACTCACTTTATTGCAATGTAATATTCCAGTTACTGATTTTAAAAGGTTTTAAGAAACACAATTTTTTAATCATAAGATGTCAAAAATAGGTATCTTTCAGTCCATGGGAAGAATTTCTGTTAATTCTTTTTATTTAAAAATGCCTTTTAAACTGGATGCCAGAAGACTTGACATGATGCTCTCAAAACAGTCTGGTTATCAATGGCATAGATGCATCACCTTTCTAAAGGACTACTGCTTTTCTTTGCGACTGATTAAATACACATTGGTCCTAATATGGCCACTCTCTCTATCTAAGGCTGTCATGCTGTGAATGTTTTCAAGTTTAATAGCAATCTGAATTGAATTTTCTTTTTAGTTTCTCTATTTTGGTTCTCTGGTGTGAGTAATTCTGATGTGTTTACATGTGTTTTTCAATGTTAGGTGGAATGTATATATTTTAAAAGTCCTTATGATGAGATTGACAAGGGATTTTTTTGTTTTGTTTTCCAAATGTGAGGGAAATGACCACAGAGAAAAAGGTTTAGAATATATTTAAAGATGTATATAATAGACATTAGGTATACAAATAACTGGATGATCTGGGGAAAAGATGGTAAATTGGTCTGTTTGACCCTATGTTTGAGAACTTCTAGCAAAGAAGATTAACATAGAATCATAGAATGTTGAAAAAGGTTTGGAAGGGGCCTTAAAGATCCAATCTGGATCCAAAAGTCCAATCCCCCCTGCCATGGGCAGGAACACCTCCACTAGACCAGATTGCTCAAGGCCTTATCCAACTTGGCCTTGAACACCCCCAGGGATGGGGAATCCACAACCTCTCTGGGCAGTCTGTTCCAGTATCTAAGTACCTTCACAGTAAAGAATTTCTTCCTAATATCCAACCTATATTTCTCCCCTTTCAGTTTGTACCCATTACTGTACCCATTTGTACCCATTGCCCTATCACTGCAGGTTCCTGCAAGAGTCCCTCTCCACCTTCCCTGCAGCCCCCCTTCAGATACTGGAAAGTTGCTGTGAGGTCTCCATGCAACCTTCTCCAGGCAGAACAGACCCAGCTTTCTGAGCCTGTCTTTGTAGGGCAGGTGCTCCAGTCCTTTTATCAACCTCATGCCCTTCTCTGGACTTGCTCCATGTTCCTCCTGTGTTGGGACCCCAGAGCTGGATGCAGCACTGCAGGTGGGATCTCACCAGAGCAGAGCAGAGGGGCAGAATCCCCTCCCTGGCCCTGCTGCCTGCGCTGCTTTGGATGCAGGACACGTTTGGCTTTCTGGGCTGTCAGTGCACATTGCCAGCTCATATTGAATTTTCATCAGCCATCACCCCCAAAGTTTTCTCTGCAGGGCTGCTCTCACACACTTCACCCAACCGTGAGGTTTGCATCAGCCCATCTCAAATGAGTCAAGGTCCCTTGGGACGTGGGCAGCAGTGTTTCAGTTGAAAATTTGGGAAGGAAAAGGTAATCTGACTTAACTCCAGGCATTTTTTATTTCTCCAGTCTATGACTGCTAGGTGTGCTTTTTCTCCCAAATGACTCTATATATTCTTTTGTAATCACTAGAGAGCATGCTGTATTCATTAGTCAGTATGCAAGCCTTATGTACCTACAGACTACTGGTGGGTGTGCATTTGCAGCAGGTGTTTGGACCAGCATCTGTTATGTATATTAGAGTTTCATATTTACAATTAATAAGGGTTTTTTTTAGGAAAAAAAAAGCACATATTTTTCTAAGTTTCTAAGGTTTATCAGCATTCTTTTAAGGTCAGTTTCATGTAAAATACTGCACTTATTTTACATCTTTTTTTTGCTCTTCTTTTTCTGCATATTTACATTTCTCTCATTCCACAGACTTAAGGAAGTATCTTTCTGTCTGTCTTCATAGTATTGTTTCAATATGTTGAGCAAAATTTCATAGAACCTGTTTGTAGGTGTCGCTACAGCTTTTTCTATTGACAGGAATGCAAATCTTTTAGATTTAAGTCTCCCATCTGTGTGGGCTGGATTGGAGTTCTCCTCATGTGGTCAATACAATTTCATTTTCAAACTTCTTTTTCTTGGGGAAGCTTGTCTGCCTAACACAACTCTCTGGAACAGGTTTCAGAAAACAGTATGACATACATGAATACTCTGTTCTGAAATAGAACTGAAAGGCGCCATAAATCATGCATGTTTGTGGCGTCCTAAAAGGGTGAAAGTGTCACATTTTCAAAAGCCCTGTGTCCATTTATCCTGTATTTTCAGATTAGTTCTGCCTTATTTAGGTAGGCACAATTGCCACAAGTACCCAGGACTTAGCTAGCTGTACCAAATCAGTCTTTCTTGCATACATACGATGAATTAGTAATTCCTTCATAATGGAGCATTGTGATGATAGCTGCTTTAGAATTTCACTTCCTTTAAAGCCTAAAAGGGTGAACCTTTGGAAGTGGATAAAGGGCATTGTGAATGAGAGGTGCCTGTGGAAAAAGAGACAGGAGCTATCTTTTTTCATCATGTTGCAACAATATATTGAATTCTAAGATACCACCTGCCTTCCCTGCCGCTGGTGGAGGGCGGTTTGCAAATGCAAACAGATAAAGAAAATTAATTGTAGGATACCCAGATAATCACTGTACCAGGACTTCAATTTCTGCAAATTGTTTTCTTTTTTTTTGTCCTGACCTCCTCAGAGCAACTTACTATAAATATTTTGTACTAAGTGTTAAATTGTTAGTTGGTCGTGGAAATGGTTAATTGAATCATATGGAAAAGCACTATTTCTTTCTTCTTCCTAAGAGGAAGGGAGTTTTTTTCGAAGTGGGTTTGGGATAGGTGTTTGCTATGTCTGTGCTATATGCATCTTAGACTATTAGGTATAATTTGTTTATCTAGTAACATGTTAATGAATACTAAGATATAACCTAGGAAAAACAGTCAATAACTTCCAAATCAGTAGATCATGTAAGGATTACATTATAGATGCATATACTGGGCTCAAACTTCTGAATTTTTTGACCCCAGGAGAATATCCTTATTCCTTAATGATTATGTCAGAGTATAAGGCAGTATTTTATCTGTCAAACAAAGTAAATTGAAAAAATTCACAATCATAGTTTTCTCATCTGTAATGCTCTTAATTTAGTGACTGCCCATGTTTGTAACTGTGCAAACTGATTAGCGTTCCTACATGTAGTGTAACATTTAACATGGTTTAGTTGGAATTGCAGTGGAAGTGATAATGTACATTTCAGTTATCAGAACTTTTAAATGAATGTCTTAGCCTTATTAAGAGAAAAATGGGGGAAGTATGACTGAGCACATATTCAGATAAGTGAAATTCTTGTTATTTAACTTATCAGATATATATGTAGTAAGTTATGCCTGGAATATCTCACTGCTTATTGTTAAAAATGCCTGGGTATCAGTCTTCCTTTTGTGTTTACACAGAATATAATTTTAAATGTTAAAATTACTTTCATCTTTCCACAAAATATCATAATAATACACACTGTATTACCTGTGTAGTTACTCTGTGTTTGTGCTTAAGTGCTGTTCTGAATAGAGATGTAATGTTCAGTTTTTCTAGAGCCTAAATAAAAGTCCCTGGCCAGAACTTAGAACTTCAAAGCTTGAAAGAACAGATCCTTCACATAAGGAACTTTTTACTTGGGTAGCTTCTATTTCCTGTACATGTGGTACTCTGTGTCACATAAAACCTCTTGAAAACCCAAAAGCTTGGAATAAGAGAGTAGAAGAAAATAAAATATTTCAGCTGTGGGGGACCTACAAGAATCGTTTAGCCCAGCTGCCTGAGCACTTCAGGACTGACCCAAAGGTAAAGCAGGTTGGGGGCACTGTACAGATGCCCCTTACACACTGACAGGCTCAGAGTATCATCAGGCTTGACCAGGCTCTCTATAAAGAAATGCTTCCTGATGGTGAATCCAAACCTCCCCTGGCACAGCTTTGAGCCATTGCCACACATCTATCACTGGATCCCAGGGAGGAGAGATCAGCACCTCCCTCTCCACTTCTCCTCCTCAGGAAGCTGTAGAGAGCAAGGACGTTGCCCCTCAGCCTCCTTTTCTCCAACCTAGACAAGCCCAAAGCCCTTAGCAGCTCCTCACAGTGTCCAGTCCTTCCACCATCTGTCTTGCCTTCTGCAGACACCTTCAAGGACCTTCCCATCATTCTGAAATGGTGGAGCCCAGAGCTGCAGCCAGCACTCAGGGGGAGGCCCTGCCCCAGCGCTGGGCACGGAGGGCCGGTCACCTCTTTGGATGGCTGGTGACGCCGAGTTTGGTGCACCCAGGATGGGTTTGCTGCCCTCCTGGCTGCCAGGGCACGCTGCTGGCTGCCGTGGAGCCTGCTGCCAGCCAGCACCCCCAGAGCCCTCTCTGCAGCCCCAGAGCTGCCCCTCTCCCAGCTTAGCCTCGTGTCTGGCATTTCTCTATCCCAGGTGCAGAATCTGGCTTTTTGACTTGTCATTTGCATGTCACTGGTGATGGCCCAGTGCTCCACTGTATCCAGATCCCTCTCTCTGCAAGGACCCTTGTCCCTCAAGAGAGTCAACAGCATCTCCCAGTTTGATATTATCAGTGAACTTACTAATGGTGAATTCCACTCCTATATGCAGATCATTGGTAAAAATACAAACACAACTGGCCCTAGAATTGAGCCCTGCAGGGTACCAATAGAGTGAAACAAGAAGTAGCCATAAGTTTTCAGAAAGGGCAAGTGAATCATTTCGTGTCTAGAAAATCTGTCTTCAAATCAATCGTATTTTATGCTTAGAAATAGTTAAGAAGTAATTTTATAACCTACATGCAAAGAGGGTTTCTGGCATTGTAGAGACATCTGTCAGATAAAGGTGAAAGTTCGTTTTATCAAAATGAAGTCTAAAAATGGTGAAGAAAATAATTAGTAGTGAAAGCCATTTCTTTTTAAGCTTGTCCTAGTAGAATATGGTGGAGACTCATTTTAAATATAGATCCCATTTTTGAGTGTGATAAATAACATGTTTTAGTGGTAACCAATGTCGCTTGGCTTGTGTTATGCAGTAAAAGTGAATACAGATTTTTGCCTTCAGTGGTCATACTGATGAAATCTACTAAAAGAAACTCCAGCAACAAAAAAACCCCAAATGACAAAAAGCCCAACAGTTAGCACCAAAAGTCATGGAATCAATATGGCAGTGAGGAATGAGCATCATCTGTAATGCCACTTTTCTTTTTAAGTGAAATGACTTCTTTTTAACATATTGGTTCTCTGAACAAAGAAGGCCGCAAGTTGCAGCAACAAAATGAAAGTAGGGCAGTAGTGGGAATGAGCAGAAGGCGGTGTAACCCCAGTGTACAGTACTGCTGTGGATAAAACACTGTGGTACGTGTGACGTAACAGTCAGATATAGGATTTAAATGTTGGTACAGTCTTCATTGTTTGATTGTAGCATTTTGTTAGGAAGAGAAACTCTCTGGCAACAATATATAGTAAACTGACCATATGATGATCTTTTCAGCTTGTAGTTTTTATCTTGCAGCATGCTTTTAAAATTTGCTGTGTGACTGTATACTTTGACCTCATAGTATTTGCCACTGAAGCAAGTTGGTGAAGAAGTCACGCTGTTAAAAGAAAAACATTATTGCCAAGCAAGAATGTTTCCTTACGTAAGAATTGTGTATAGTTAATAATTTACCTTTTTTTAAAGACTCGAAAAGCTAATATTACACAGTTAAAAGAAATCACTCCTCACAGCAGATACATTAAAATACTTGTCAATTGCCCTGGAAAAAAAGGAGAAACTAATTTTACAGGTAAATTCAAATATCAGCTGTAGTAATTTTCAGTTTCTATTATACAGAGAGTAAATTCAGCCAAAATTGATAAATTATGTCACTAAAATTATGATTAGTACTGTGATATTTGAAGTAGGATAGAGAGGGCTCATTAAAAATGTTTACAGAGATAATTACAAGTGTTTTTAAAAAGTGTAAGTGGTGGTTTCCATTGCTTTCATTTTGGCCATTCATTGTAGCTAATAATTGTGTGCCTTTTCTTACTGTGCATTCCATTGTCTCTGTCATTTTCATTGTTGGTTTTTGCTCTTCTGGCCCCCGAGATAAATTACACTTAGGTTTTTTCTTTAATATTGTTGTTACCAAACTGATCAAAATCAAAATATCCATTGTTATTAAAAAATAAAAGAAAGAAAATGGATGTGAGAGTAATCATACCTTTGCATTTGAAAAAATTCTACTTTGTATTTTAGTAATACTGTGTTTTCTTTTCCTTTTTAAAAGCAAAATTATTGTGAACAAATCTGCTTTTCCAAAGGCTGGATCCTGCAGTCTGTGTAACTCCTGACTTTCCATTTACTTTGACAGCTGGGGATCTTCAAAGGGTGCTGGCAGCAGTAAGGGTTGATGTCCTGTCCCAGTGAAACTAATAGTGGTGTAAAACCTATTGCCAGTGAAGCTAATGGTGTAAAAACCTATTGAGTTACTTTGGTTTGGGACTTGAATCTGTGATTTCAGATAGTTAAAGTTTTGTTTCTAATTCAATTCTTATTGCAAGCTCTGCATGTCTCTTCCTGATCTAGTTGAAGGGAAAACATATGGAGGCCTTTCTCAAAATCATGTAGGGATTTTTTTATTTAACTTTTTTTTTACTTTAGTGATTATATTTTTGTTCAGTCTGGGTTATTTTTATTTCAATGCAGCTCACCAGTAATTCTACTCCTTTGAGCTCATTCTGAGCATCTTGGAAGGTAAAATGAACTTTGAGGCTGTGATCCTGCAGTATACATACAAGCAAAATGACTTTCTGACCTCATTGAGGAGGCTTGTGTTCACTGGGACTCTAGAATGAGGCCTTTTAATAAAATATATGCCCTAGCCAGGAATAAAGCAGGCATTTCTGTTGATCTATAAGGAATCTGTCAAAACTTCTCTGATCAGGCTTTTTTACTATCCCATCTTGAGTCCTTTTTTTAATGACATCTATTATCAGATTGAAATGGCGATTGAGACACTGCAAAAGTCTGATGGTCTGTCCACTCACAGAAGCTCTCTTCTCAACAGCCATGTAAGTTGTCTCTTCTTCACATACACTCTCTCTTGCTTGTTCTGCATGCTTAGCCTGCCTCTAAATGTTTGTTTTATTTTATTATTACTTTTTGCTCTTAATCTTCCCATCTTAGTTGCTTGTAATCTTCTACTACACCTCCCATGGCTTTATTTTGTCAGATTAAATGTCTTTATGGTATATTGCAGAGTGTTACCTGTTTCCTATGCTCTACACCTGTGTTAGAACAAGTTAACACATTTGACTGTTCTGCGGGTTACAGTGTAAATGTCAAGCTAAGGTTCAATTAATTCTAAATTAGCTGGCTTTTGACATTTTAAACAAAGTTGTCTACATCATAAGAAGTGTGTACCGTTTACTAATTCTGGGGCGTGTGAAGAGGAGGAGAAGAAACAAAGAGCACACCTAGATAATATACTTAGGTTATTCCTAGGTGTTTCTTCATTTTTTCTGACTAGAGTGTTTATTTTGAAATTACTTATTTAAGAATCCTAAGGATCCTTACAATGGCCTGGTAGAAATTGAAAGTATTGTCTTAATTTGAAGTGCACAGAAATGTCTTATTCATCTGCCGTTTACTTTGTTCTTACCCTGCAAGTCTTACAGTTAAGAACTTTTCATAAACAAAGCTAAAAGATATTTCAGCAAAAACATGATCTCCAAATATAGTGATAAGTTCACTATATGTAACTTTAAAATAAGGGAAAAAGCCCAAGATAATTTTAAACTTATTATATAGGTAATATTATTACTTTGTAAGTTGTTAGTCTTTTCTGAAATGTTTTTTTTCTGTTGATATTTATGGTTTTGCATTTTGTATTTTTGCCATGTTGATTGGTTTGTATTCATCTTACTTTTTTTTTCCTTCTCAGCTTTACTTACGATATAAATTCAAATTCCTTTATTGCTTTACAGAAGAAATTGAAATTTAGTTTGCAGTCTGAATGTAGAATATGATGGTAGAGATTGTCCTTTGGAAATCAAATTAAAAGTGTATGCTTTAGAAGATTTGGGTTTGGATTTTGGATTTTTTTTCCTGTAGGGTTTGGTTTTATCAAAGTTAAAATGAAAAGTGTTTTGTGGAGAATTTAGGCAAGCTTTTTTTTTCTTAAAAAGATCTGAAATTGGAAGAGGAAAGGTGTAATATAAAAAGTTACAGAAAATTATATACAGGAGGACATTTAGATTCCACCTTGTGTGTTTACAAAATAATTACTTTGAAGATAAGACAGTATCAAAACTATCATTTAAATAATAATAGATAGTATTAGACCGATAATATCAAAATCATTGTTTAAATGTAATTTTTAACAGACTGTAACTTTTTTTGGCTTTAGAAATCTGTGGAAAGACTTAGAACACTAGAAGTTTCTGCTTAAACCTCTTAGGAAGTCCATAGTCTTGGTATAAAACCAAGAAAGATTACAAGATAAGCTGGAGTGCCTCGGTAAACTGTGTTTCACTCATTCCTTGTTCTAGGCACTATTCACAGTGTCTTCCTAATAACGAGATTTGCACAGAAGATCACAGTCTTTCCAGCTGTTAAGGCTTACAGTATTTCTTTCTTGACTGTGAATACTTTGTGAAAAGTATTGTGATAGAGATATATCTTTGACCTTTGACAAGCCTTGTACAAATTTTTGTGGCAATAAATCTTTCCTAGTTTTGGTCATTTTGAAAGAAATTTAAAACATAGATCAAGCCTACTGGATGTTTTGCCTGTTTTTAAAGCAATGCTTATTGTCTTTAAACTCAAGGACAGTATGGAGGAAGTTCAGGTGTGGATGTAGTCTTTGTCTCTTTACTTTTCTTGACTTTGCCTTCTAATGATTTGGTTTGGCCTTTATTAAAATAATAGTGGATTTTAAAATAGAATTCGAAATTGTGTTTTTAGTTAGCATACACTTTGCAGATGATAAATTAATTTGTGGGAAAATTTTAGTTTGGGATTTAAATTTTCACCCTTTGATACCTCAATGAGGTTTTGTAGGATTTTTTTTTTCCTAAATACATGCGTTCTCATTTTAAAGAGTTTGTAATTTCTCCTCTGTTTTCTTTTGTTTCTTGATGTATTTCTGCATGAGATCAACTTAATTAATTGATAGTTGACTGCTTTATAAACTTTGCAGCTTAATTGAAGTCACACTCAATTTAACAGATCTGACTCTGTAAATATTTCATACCTTTCCCCGTCTTACCAATACATTATGGTCAGTACCACAAATTTATAAGCCAGGACTCAAACCTGAATGGTTTTAGAGTTGTATTTCAGCTTGGTAGAAAAATGTTTGGGTTCTTTAAAAAGTTGCTTACAAAAATGTTTGCATTCAATTTTCTCTTAAAATCATGAATTAACTGCACTTTTTCTTCCAGGCTATAATCTATCAAGTAAGGATTTCAAGCCCTTGCTACTAAGTAACTCCTTCCAAGAGCAAAAATTCTTATATTGCACTTAACTTTTGATTTGGTTTTTTTGTGTGTTGAATAATGCAAGTTATGTTTGAAATAACATCTGTTAGAAATTCATATAATTAATGAAGTGCACTTGAAGTGATTAATAATAGATTAGAAACCATCTGGAGGAAAATATCTTTAATGCTACATACAGAACTTAATTACAAAATAATTATTTTTTGTTTGTCAGTCTTTTGGGATTGACAGAGTTTTTCCTTTTGGTGAAAGCAGAAGTACTTCACATTCTGTATTGTTGTGATTCAATTCTAGATATAATAATATATGACAAATGTTATATAAATGTATTAGTAAAAATACAGATGTAATAACAGATTTTCAATATGGATAGATTGCAGCCGTTGAAAATTATAATTTTGTAAGCCAAGACAGGCTTAGGTCAGGTCACTAGTGAAATTAGTTTAATACATTCACATAAAAATCAAATGTTTGCAATTATACCTTTTCTTCAGCTTTATTTCAAAACGACAGATGCTCAGTTTGGAAGCACTTGTGAATGTTAGTACATATAAAATAATGATATGATAAGTGATGATTAACTGTACTTTTTCATTTTGTTTATTTGAAATGCAAAATTACCTGCAAAAGAAGCTAAAAATGTTATGTCTTGGAAGCATTTTCATCTTTCATCTGTATTTTTCTAGAGCTTAGAAAATTCTAGGGTTCCATGACAAGTACTGAGAAAAATAAGGAAAATGTTGACTTATAAAAAAAACTAAACCAACCAAATTTTAATGTATTCTCAGACTATATTAGTTTTGATCTATTTTGTCATTTTCCTGTGATATTAAATTTAGGACTATTAAATTGTCCCTTTTACTTTTTCTGGATATTAGCAACAGCTAGAGGTGTTTCATGAGTGTGCTCTACTTAGAACATCCAGTGATGTTACATAAAGCCTCTTCTTGCATGTTTTTAATTATCTACCACATTACATGAAAGGGTTACTATTTTTCCAAGAAACTCATTCTGTTCCTTCTGGAAGTCAAAGGCAAGCAGGCTACAGCTGAAAGGGTTTGTATCCGTAATGATTTATAGATGTACCAGTTATTTTCCAATGTTACGCAGTAGCTTTTTTCTTATGTGTATCTTAATGTTTTTTAATAACAGGCAAAGAGAAACAGTGTAATATTCCAGGTTTACAAACGCATTAACTATTTTGTCCAAGGAGTTTGTTTTCTGCAATTTATGTGTATTACATTCATAATTACTTTATTTCTTTGTGATACTAACAATTTGTCTCCAAAGCTTAGATACCTTTATCACGTACTGATGTGTGATACTGAATCAAAAATATTTTATGAAAAGGACACTTTCCTGAGGTCACAAGTTCAATGAGTTTTGCTATTTCCTGGTAATTCTGAAGATACTAAAGCATTTTTGTATAACTAACGTTTAAAGACTCTCTGAGGAAGGATGTAATTTTTCAATAGACCTGAGGAGTGGTTCCAACTGTCAGATGTTAATGCTGTATGGCTACAATATTTTTAATGAAGTATATAACAGGGGTTTTTTTCTGTTTTGTATGTGATATAGCTTCAGTGGCTTTTAGACAACTATGAAACTGCAGAAGGAGTGAGCCTTCCAAGAAGTACCCTTTACAACCATTACTTGCGACATTGTCAGGAGCACAAGTTGGATCCAGTCAATGCTGCCTCCTTTGGAAAACTCATACGGTCAATCTTCATGGGACTACGGACTAGAAGACTGGGAACTAGGTTTGTGCAATTGAAATCCTGAATTATAATAAAAAAATAAAGGTAATAATTATGCATAAGAAACTTGTCTGCTAGGCAAAATAATACATAAGACCTGCATTTAAATATTACAGTGTTTTTCTGTCAGTTCTATTTCGTCATGTTGAACAGTTTTATATTTTTTCAAAATTATATTATGGTTTTATTTCTTCTGCTTTTGACAGTTTATGTGTTGATGTGTTGGTAACTATACTTCAGATTTTTATCATTACAAATAAATTATAGCTTGCCCTTTGGAAATCACTAATAATGCTGTTTGCCTATAACTAGATAAGTTGTATTTATTTCCATTTTATTTTTCTTACTCAAGTGAAGTGCAAGTTAATATGCTGATAGTATTTGTTTAAGAGAGTGAATTAATTTCTCAAAGGTAGTAAAATGACACTCATGTAAAACCAGTATGATGGGAGAGCCAGACCTGATTTGGGTGTATTATTTTCCAGTCAATGTAAATTGTAAAGTAAATGTAATGTAAATATGTAAAACTAGTGTTACTGCTCTTTTAATTCTTGCTTTTTCATAAAGGGGGAACTCCAAATATCATTACTATGGGATTCGTGTCAAGCCAGATTCTCCTCTTAATCGACTACAAGAGGACATGCAATATATGGCCATGAGACAACAGCCCATGCAGCAGAAACAGAGGTAAAGTGTGAAACATAACTACGTGCTAATAGTTCTAGTTCATCAAGTCTTACTTTTCCTTATATGGACAAGTTGAAATTCTAGTTCAGCTTTTCTGCTGTGAAAATAAAATGTGCTGGATATGTGCAGTTGATGTCAATGACATTAGGTACAATGTGGAAGAATATTTACCTAGAAATTTGCAAAAAATAAATAATAATAGAATTACCTGTAATATGAACAGACTCTTAACTATATTGAATTCTTGTCTCACAAGCTGAATAAAAGCAGCTAAAATTGAAATTAAGAGCTTTAATTTCAAATATTCCTATTTCTTTTCATTGCTGTATTGTTTCATGTACACACTTCTTATCAGAGAACGTACTATTAAGTTGCTTGATACTTATTTCATCTCCCTGTGAAGAATTAATGTGAACACAATGGTTTGTCTCTAAGTACATGTAAGTATGTTCCCTTAGTATCTGTTATTCCTGACAAACCTGTGAAAGCTCAGAAGTAGTTGAAAGCAGTGGCACGGGACTGTACTGGTGGTGAAAGAATGTCTGAATATGCATATTAAAAACTATGTTAAACAGAAAATTTTAGGTGAAAAAGATGGAAATGAGTAAATTTCTTTGAAATTAATTTTTATTTGAGTGGTGTCGCTAGCCTCCCATATTACCTTAAAGTAAAATACATTAGATGCATAATTTCATGGCACTGATAGATTAGAAGAGCAGCATATCAAGCAAGTCACCTTTAGAGCAATTATTCCTCTCCAAAAAAGTTCAGTCAAATGAACAGTTTGGTATAGTGTACCAAGCATATTTTGTCTCCTTGGACACAACTGAGATATGGAAAACACAACTTCAAACTTTAACTTCGAATGCAAAGATCACTTTGATCTGAAATTATTCTACTGTCATTTCTAGACAGTACAGATTAGTTACAGCAGTAAATGGAAGTTCATGCCAAGATACGTGGTCTTAACTATCTTTTGCTGAGCGTAATACAGGAGCATGAGATGTCTCATAATACGTCATGTAGAAAATTCTTGTTACGAAAATCATGGCAGGATTATATAGTAAGGAGATAGATATTTACAAAATCTCCCAGCAAGCTCAATCTCATTCACTTAGAGGTTTCATTCACTTGAACTCAAAATTACATATGTGCACCTGACACTTTAGCGTGCCATAAATCGAGTCTCTCCTGATGGGAGAGGATTTGCTGAGAGTCCTTGCAAGGCGCTTAAAAGATAAAACGAGATGTCTTCTGTAGTTTCAATGCTTCTAGATAGTTGTTTATTAAGTCTTATCAGAGAAACTTGAGCCACTAGCATGACCCAGGTACAGCATGGAGGGAGGAAAAGCAGGAGTGAGAGCGAGAAGGACTGCTTATCAAGATTTACATAGCCTTTTAAAGACATTTTAACCAATAGTTACTAAAAATGTACATTATTTTTACTTTCTTACCAATTATTCAGTAACATGACTAGGAACTGCAGAATTTTCTATCCAATCAATCCAAACTACTTTTACTGCAAAATATGGAGTGGTAGAAGAAGGAGAAGAAGGTTTAGAGAACAACAACAATCCTCCATTTTGATATTTTTTTACTCTTATCTATACACTATAAAGAGAAGCCTAAAACCTCTAAATTTTGCACCCTGTGGCAATCTTACATAGTAGTCTATAACCTAATTCACACCACTGTATTTTCTAGCTGTTGTCTGACTGTTGGTAATTTTTTCCAAGGTTTAAAGCTAAAACAGTGGTGTCCAGGGGGGTGAAAACCCTTAAGAACAGGCAGAGAAATAATCTCGACACTCTGGGTTCCTACATGCACCAAAACATATGCCACAATGGTCTAACTAGAATTATTTCTGGAAAAATGGTGCCAGTCAGCTAAACATTGTCACATCTCTTATCTTCTTGATTCACAATGACAAAGTGATTTTAGAATTTCATTATATAACTGTTAGGAGTGGATATTTCTTTTTGTATTATTTGCTTTATTATTTTAGTTAGTAACACCATATGTCTTATATAGTTCCCTTGTTTTCCTTACCTAAGTACGTTTGGTGTCATTTTCTTAACTTCATGTCAGTTAAGAATTGATTATATCAGAACAAAATCACACAATACAGCACCATGTGCAGTTAGTGCCCACTTCTCCTGTGCCCCATGTTTTGCACTTGCACACATGTACCTGCACCAGCATGCACCTGTTCAGGCTGAATTCACACCAATCCTAAGCTCTGCTGTGAGAATCTGTGAAGGTGTTGATGAGGGGTGGGAACTGCAAGGTATCATTATGCTCAATAGGTAGCTGTTACATGAAAAATACTGTGCTGTAGGAGGCTTAGTATTTAACTTCAGTGTTTCATATGTGTCTGTATGTGTTCTTATCATTGTTATCCAAGTGTATTCGAAAGTTCTAGCATGATTAAGAAAGAACTAAAAGACTGAATATTGTAATTTTCAGAATGATGGTAATGTTGCTCTTTTGTCAGCTTATTAATATTTCTAGTGGTTCTTTTGTCTTTTAAATTAGTGGTAAATTGCAGTCAATATACTTTTTTCTTGGTAGTTATACCAATTCTACCATCTCTATTAGACACATCTAATTGGATAAATACTTCTAGTCCTCCTCAGCAAAGGCTGTAGACAGAATGTGTGCCACACATCATTTTTCTTCTTTCCTTTTCTTAATTTGGGAACCTTTTTTATTTGCATAACTTCAGTATCCCAAAGTGCTTGTTTTGAAGTCTTCATTATCCTCAAACAGTAATGTTGTTTCTTCTTAAAGTAATGAAACATTATCTTTGTATTACAAAATTATGTCAAGCTGTTTGGAAAGGGATATATTTGATTCTTTTTGGTATAAATTTGGTGGTTTTATATTATGCTGTTACTAAGCTAAATTCTACCAGAAATTTGGGAGTGCTGCTGGAATACCACCTTTGTGAATTCTGTAATGCATTGTTAATACCCTAGCTTTCCTTAGTGGTTGTTTCTTCTGTTATTTACAAAAATAAGTAAGAATCACTAGATTCTTTTGTCACTTGTCCTGAAAATTTTATTTTGAGATGGAAAAACCAAACTCTGTGTTCCATTTATGAAGAAGTAAACAGAAAGGATAATTTTGTACTTGATATTTTTGCAGGTATAAGCCTATGCAGAAAGTGGATGGAGTTGCAGATGGCTTCACAGGAAGTGGTCAACAGACAGGCACATCTGTTGAACAAACCGTAATTGCCCAAAGTCAACACCATCAACAGTTTCTAGGTATGAAAGCAGGTTTTATACTGCTATATAAATAAGAGGAACTTTGTTATCACTCTGAATATCAAGCCACACAAGTGCAATAGTTTCTTCTGAAGTTATCGTGCCCTCTTTAAAATCCTTACTCACAAAAGAACAGAAAGGCACTTAAATTACACGTGAGCTTTATGTAATATTTAATATGCATCATGTAAGTATAAAAGGAAAAATAGGGTGAGATATACTTCATATTACATAAATGAATTTGCTTTTCATAATTATATTAAGTGTGCATATTGAAATTCCTACCATGAAAGTTGTTTCCTTCATGTGCATTACAGTGATTTTTATTTCATAAAAGCCAGGGTAGGAGGATGGCATTGCACTACTAGGCAGGTTAGCCACTCCCTGGGCTGTTTTGAAAGGGTGTTCTAGTGTTGTAAGTGGAAAGAGACAAAGAGTTTCAACTGAAATCCCAAAGGTCATGTTTCAAAATATCCAAATTGTGGATTTGTTGGTCCAGTTAAGCATGTATTCCAGTCATGGAAACAAACTGTAATTTAGTTAATTGTTTATGTAAAAAGAGTCCTTGGCTGTGCTGATAGAGTGTGCTATTAGTGTAGGTTGATTTGGTTGGGATTTTCAACCACCAAATCCTTTGGCCTAATTTTGCTGTTACTAAAACCGTTTGTAGCATAAGGGTAGCATTAAAATGTTTTGAATCTTCTTTTCCAGGTATGTTTCCATCCAGCATTTGTATCTTAATCAGCTTGTCTCACAGAAACATTTGTGACAAATAGTAAAAGCACACATTGGCTCTACTTGAAAGTCTAGTAAATGTCAAGTAAAAACATATAATGAGTTTATTAAGCCCCATCACACCTGGCTGCATAGAAACTCTTCAGCTGAACAACAAAAAAATTATTCAGGGATTAGTCTCTCCTGCACTGACTTAGATAGTTCCTTGCACCCTGTAATAGTCTGAAAAAGTGTGTGTTAGCTTCTCTGTATAGGTGTAGTATGTCCATGATAGCATTTTATTCTATTCAAGTATAATTTTGTACTTATTTTTATTAAAAGTAATAATTTATTTACTATTTTGGCATACAACAGGTATGAAATACATTCCTCTTTGAATATTATGACCGTTCGGAATTAATTTCTTCGTATAATCCTTAAATTTTTTTCTTAACCATACTGTAACTGGCACCTCTTTCATTATGTTGTCATGACAACAGATGCATCTCGAGTACTGCCAGAGTTTGGAGAAGTTGAAATATCTTCTCTGCCAGATGGTACTACCTTTGAGGACATCAAATCACTACAGAGTCTTTATCGAGAGCACTGTGAGGTATTTCCTAAAAAACATTTATTTTTGAAAGTTCATGACTTTTAGTGAAGGCCAGTACAAGAGAATAGTGCCAAATATATTGCAGCCATGATTGTGGTATGTGACTTTGCCCCAGGATATTTACTTATTTCATTGAAAAGGATAGCAGAAAGGGTTTTCTGGAGGATCCCCTTTACAGGGGAAAAGAATAATATGTAATAGATACTGAGAATGAAATGTCACATGTATGTTTTTCAGAATGTTAGACTTTAGATAGTGCATGCAGATACTTGGTTTAGTCAACAGGAAATGTAAATCAGGTTAGATTATAATTTTATTTTCTTTTACATTAAAAGCAGTAACTTTTTTCTCATATCAAAGAGATATTGAGACATTTAAACCACATTTGATACTGAACAATATGTCTTTTAAAATTATTTTTGAAGGTGGTTCCAACTTATAAGGAATTATGAAAATGAGTAAAATGTCAGGTTTACTCTTTTATTTGCAGTATCAGTAAATATTTTCTATGCTTAAATTCCTCTGATATGTTTACATAGGCCATACTAGTTCCTGGAGGCTTCCATGCAAGCCTTATGCAAGTCTCTGTGCACAACAGTTTATGGTGCTGGAAAATTTATGGATATCAAAGGTATTAAAACAGATACCATTTATAACCTGAGAATTTACAGTTTGCCTTGGTTCCACTACATGATGAAGGAAAAAAGCTATAGATCTAATTGGAGTTGGGAGTGGAGGGAAGCTGGGTAAAAGACAATATGATCTCATGTTTTATTTTTTCAGGCAATACTGGATGTTGTTGTTAATCTTCAATTCAGCCTGATAGAAAAATTGTGGCAAACTTTCTGGCGCTATTCTCCTTCTGCTCCACCTGATGGCACTCCTGTTAATGAACCAAGGTCAGTAAATGTTTCTCTTTGCTTAATGTGTCTCGTGATAATTCGAATGTGAAATAAAAAAAATTATATTAGTTTTAACTTAACAGTAATAATTTTATCTCCTATGATTATTTTCCAAGTTAAATTTATGTTGTCTGGCAGTTTTGTATAGCCTGGGTTTATGCCAAAGAGCAGTCTAAAAACAGTTGTGTCATCCGTTGGGGTATTTTGCATGGACAAATACAGTGAAGGTGACACTTACCAATATTTTATCCACTTCTTTTAAGCCAAAAGGATCATTCATATGTCTGCACTACTTATGAGCTGTAGGAGAATTACGGAGATATTTCTTAAATCCATTTCTGTGTGAGACAATGTGTAAATAAGTTGTATTGGGTAGAGCTGAGACATCTATGATGCCTGTATAAAAAAATACATTTTAACACCCATTGCATGTTTTTACCTGCTGTAAATCATGGAATCATAGAAACTTTAGGTCAGAAAAGTTAAATTCAACTGTTAACCTACCACTGCCATGTTAACTGCTAAACCATGCCCCCAGGTGCCATAAATGCATTATTGTTTATTAATTTGCTATGGGTTTTTTTAACACCAGCAATCTGAGTGAAATAGAAAGTCGACTTCCTAAAGCAAAGCTGATTACTCTGTGCAAGAATGAGTCAATTCTGAAATGGATGTGTAACTGTGACCACGTGATGTACCAGGCTTTGGTGGAGATTCTCATTCCTGACGTCCTTAGACCTATTCCTAGTAAGTTGAACACCTGAAACATTTGTAACGATTTTTCTGCAAGCATGTATATGGTGGAGGTGTACTTGTGCCTCACAGGACAGCTTAAGAAAAAAGTTTGAAAGTTACACAAGTAACTGTGTATAATTTATCCTCAGTTTTGTTGTGTAAGGAGTTGTGCTGGGAATTGACATATGCTTTGAACTCTAAAAGTTGGAAGATCTAGTTTTTAAGATACAGTGTCATATTAAAATTTCTTCTTTCTCTATATCTGTTATATCTTCAGGTAAAAATGTTTGCCCCTTACCCTGGCTCTAGGGTACCTGATGGAAAGAAGTCCTGTGGCCCTGTGCACTAGTATCAGTCAATCCTTCCACTAAATTCAGTAGTTTTCTGTTTAAACATCACATATTAATCTTTGATTAGTCTGAAAAAGAAATATGGTCTTTGTGATTCCATGTTTGAAGTGTTGGTCCTTTGTTCCTGACTGCTGAAATAAATTCTAATGACTGTTAAGGCAGTGAAGAATTCCTAGTCCAATTTATTATTCCAATCTACTGTTTTTTCTGTCATACATCCTACATGAAAGAGTGAGTAATTGTCCAGTCATGCCACCATAACCAGGAGCAGAGATTTCTTTTCAAATTTAATTTTACTAGAATCTGTCATTGCTCTAGCAGTGTATTTTTATGGCTATCTTTGGTAGAAAACAAATTTATGTGAAGAAAGTTGAACTCCTTCATGAAGTATTTATTGTCTCACATACACTGTCCTAAATATAATAAAGAAATCATGTTAGCAACCCACTAAAAACCTCATACCTCCTACATATTATCTCCTTCCCATGAAAAAAAAACCAGTATTCACTTCAGAAAGTTTAAAAATATTTTAAAAAATATTAATCCAAAAAGTAGTTTTGCAGGTAACAAAGCTATATTGTCATGCTGTGAACACTTCTTCTGCTATGGTGACTCCAGCAGTAATAAGCGCTTCATAAGAATATTTGGTGGTAGTGCCTTGCAGAAAAGTTTTATTGACTTCTTGCTTGCCAGTGGAATAAAATCAGGTTTTAGCAAATTATGTATAATGCAAAAAAAAAAAAAATTGAAGCTGTAAATGTACAAAATCTGAAGGTTTGCCATTTACAAAGTGCATTTTACCTTTTTTTTTAAGGAACGAGTAAGTGCTTGTTAGCAATTGACATCATTTGGGCATCTATATGTGAAAATAAAGGAAAAATGTTTTCTCAAGTGCATGTAATTATTGACAGCTATTACTTGTGTAAATTATTTTGCATTGGTTTATATTTAATGTTTTACTTCTCTCGTGACAATACCATTAGGTAGGATTTTAGAGTAATATAGCGTATCACAAAAAATTAGGCAGTGATAAAAACCCCCACAAATTTAATTATAACATTTAATAGGCTGAATGAAAACTCTCAATTGCAAAAGCAAGTTAATTTCTGAATAGAAAGGTAGTGCAGACACAGTTTTTCATCAAACCCGCACCTCTCCTTTTCAGTTGCTTTTCCTGCAAAGCCTGGTAGTCTCTAGAGGAGTGTTCAGATGACAGCTATACAGCTCATGGTGTCTTCCTGCCTTGCTTCATGAGATGCATTGGGCATTGCCAATACAAGATTTCAAGAAATGGGGCAAAATCAATTAATATCAATAATTAGAGGCAACATGTCCTTTTCACACTATTTCTTTCTTTCTAGAATTACCAATCGTATTTGAATAATTGATACCTACTGTGTTTGACATTCCTGTTTTGGGGATGGTCATCAGACTGTTGGATTCAAACACGTCATCTAATCCCAGGACAAATTCATCCTAAGAGACTTCTGCCTCCTTTTTGTGAACAGTCCAGTGGTTTTCTGCTCAGAATTGCACTCACTGAGCTACCTTTGGAAGACAGCTAACGTATTTTCTTATTTTATCCTTTAGAACCAGCTAACTAAATGGCCTTTTTTAGCAGCTTTCCTTTAATGATGGGCCATCCAGGTTTCTTCTTCACTGTTAAATGGTTAAAATCTTGTGATTTTTTTAACTCCTGCTTTTGAATAAAAGCATCTCCAGTCATTACAAGAGACTGAGATAATGGCTAAAGGTTGAATGTAACAAAAATGCAGCTGGGTGAAGCAGACAAATTCATCATCCTCTGTAGGAAAATAGCAATTTGTAGGGAAGTTTGGACTCTGTAGAGGAGCTGGGACTGTAAATGCTTCATTAAAGGCATGTTTATGATGTTTTTTCTTGAGTAAATGGGAAGAGAGCAGCAGCTGCTGCTCAAAATAGGGAAAAATACTAATTTGAAAGGGGCTTGAAGAAAGCATAATTTTTTCAAGTTGGGGTTTTTTTGTCTAGATCTTCAGTGTTTTTTCTTTCAGACAAGTCATATTGTTGATACATACTACTGGAGTAGAAAAAAAAGACTGTTGAGGAAAAAATGGTTTTATTTTTAACCTCTGTATTAAATTTGTCAGCTGAAATGTTTAGCACCCACAGAATGAGTGAAGAATTGCTGTGTATAAAACAACAAAATTCCTTTTCCTAAGAAAAGCAAAATGCTGTCCATTGAAGTCAGGAATAAAGCCCATCATTATGTAGTGTCTTTGACAATAGACCAGAGCTATTATGTTTTAGAATGGGCATCTTACATCTTCACAAGGGGCAGAATGGACAGTAACAAATTTGGTGTTGAGTTAGTTTCCATGATGGGTGGAGAATTTATGCAAAATACACTTCCACACCATATTATACAATTCCAGAGAGGCAAAAAATTAGAGTACTGGAAAGGCTGTAAAGCTCAGTTTTGTACAAGTCAGAGGGGTTTTGGTTCGGAAGTCAAGCTTTTTAGGTGCTTATTCAAATCAAACTTTCACTAACTGCCATTGCCACATTATGTAGTGTATGAGTAGTAACACTTAATGATTTAGGCCATTTACTTTGCACCATGCTTATCATGCAAAGATCCTTTGAAAGGGTTCAGATGAACTTAACAGTTCAAGGATGTAGGTACGTAAGGTTTTGGTAGTGGCTAGATGTGTACTTAAGGATATGAGAAAAAATCTGTATTTAATGTAACTCCAAAGCTCATTAGAAATTCATGGTTGTTCTATACAATAGTGATGCCTGATTAGCTACTTTAGCTATTTTATTTCTTCAGAACTTAGAATTCCTTTTATTTGTTCCCTTTTCTTACTAGTTAAAGGTCTTTCTTGAAAGGCCTGAGCTGCTTTTCTATATTTATTTTTAAAGGAGATCAGCATTACAGTGATGCAAATAATTTTGTAATATATATACTTGGGTAAAAAAGAGTAATGAGAACATTAGAGGTGAAAAAGCAGTAATATTTTTCTTAAATGTCTAAGTACCATTCATACAGTATTTACATTATTGCTTCCATCTTGTCCTGTAGGTAAGAAAAGATGAGTGAATACATAGTCAATTAGTAAGTGCACAGAAATAATTTACAAAGCAGCACAAGTGAGCTAGAGGATTGACAGGGTTGAGGAAAAAAGCTTGTTCTTCATGTGTAAACCCTAAAGGACAAAAAAAAAAAAAAAAGATAACAGGGCTCAGCTAACACAGATACTTTGTAAGATCAAATTGTGGTCAGCTAAGCATCCATATGCATGGTGAGTTATATAAATTGCCAGTATGGGTTCTACTGCTTATGACTGCAAGTTTGAAGACATGTGAAAAAGATATCACAAAGAATACAATTTCTTTTTTAGTAAATTTACATTTCTGGTAGAAAGCTTTATTTTAAAAAGGTATTATTTAAAAAAAGGTATTATTTCCTTAGGTTTTTTCCTCTTCACTTTTGTAGTTGCATTCATTCTCTGGTAGTCTTCAGAAACCTGTAGTTTTTTCTTTTTGTCTCCTACTTTTTGCAGCAGTTTGAGTGTTGCACTGTTGCATTGTTATGTCAATGTGCAAGGGTTAGGTGTGGGAAAGCTGGGTTTTTATCACTCAGAAGACATGATTTTATTTTTTCCAGGTACAGTTCCTTGGGACAATACTTCCTGTCTTCCTCTTTTGAAAAATTAAAACTTCTGTATTTAGTAATGCAGAATACTGTAGGAACTTCTTCAGTGTCTCTCTAAGTCTCTGTTAGCCACTCAGCATTTCTGTGGATGGTATAGAAAAGAAACAAAATGCACACAGATTTCACAGTCATTTGAATAATTTCACTTTCTGTCAGTGAAACACTCCTATATCTTGCTTATTGATGACATCCTTAAGCACTGCATGTGAATGGAATTTGTTCTTTAAAACTGATTTAAGCAGCACTATGACATGGTTTAAGATTACTATGGACTTACTTGAGGAAACTGCAGTGTTCCTATAAGTGGATTTTTCCCCAGACTTTTGCTTTTTAAAAGAGGTACTTAGGTAAAATGGAAAGTGGAAGTTTGTGATGGAAATTTAGTGTTGTTCTCCTATAGGAGTGCCCAAAACAATACTGCTAAGTCACAAACTTCTTTGGAAGATTGTCTGGTGAAGAAGTCAGAAATGCTTATTAAACCAAAACTAAAATAATTTTTGTGTAATCTTTATCTCAGTGAGGCATTTTGAACCCAGACTAGATTTGTCTAGTAAGTAAATGCAGCAGGCCTGAAAGTTGAGTACAAGAGTTCTGAGGATGCAAAACATTTAAAACAGGTGCACTCCTTTCTTTTCATTCTCTTTTTATTCTCCAATCTATAGGTGCCTTGACCCAAGCCATTCGCAATTTTGCAAAAAGCCTTGAAGGTTGGCTTTCAAATGCCATGAACAATATTCCACAGAGGATGATACAAACCAAGGTAGATGAAACTATTGAAGTATTATTCTTGCAAGTGGCAAACCAAGTGGGCAGTAGCATCTAAAAGAAGCAGCATTTTCACTTTAATGCTGAATTTCATGTTTAGCATCAAGCTTCAGATAGTGGGAGAGGAAATAACATTATTTGATCTGCAACATGGTATAATTCAAATATGAGGACTCATTAATATAAACTGTTAAAATGAAAGTAAATACTCAATCTGTGGAGTTAATCTATAGAGTACAATATTTAAAAATACTAAATTTCTTCGTAGGTTGCCGCTGTAAGTGCCTTTGCCCAGACTCTGCGAAGATACACATCTCTTAATCACCTGGCTCAAGCAGCTCGTGCTGTGCTTCAAAATACTTCTCAAATCAACCAGATGCTCAATGATCTCAACCGTGTTGATTTTGCCAATGTTCAGGTAAAATTTAGTTTTGAATAGCAGAGGTTTTTAAGTGTTATTTCCTCTGTGATTTTGAACATTATTGTTAGGTGTCATTCTATGAAGAAAGTAAAGTGCTAATATTGCACTCATTCATATATGTAGTGATTCAGTCCAAAAGTGACATTGCTTTAGGAAAATAAGAGCTCAGAACCATTACCTGATTCCATTTACTCTCTTGAAGTGCACGTATTCTTCCAAGTTCTGTGCAAATGTAGAGCAAATACTTTCTTAGAATGGGTACCATGAATCATGTCTTACTAATAGCAAAAACGATATTTTAGGATTAGATCTCAGTAGCATATCTTCTGAATGTCTCTTAAAGTTATTAAATGCCAGCATTTTCAGTAGAGACTGTCTCCATTATTTAAAACCCCATACACGAGTATGTTTTATCTAAGTGCCTGTGCTAAAATTTACAAGATCTCCTGAATAATGGATTAGATTAGTATGATTAGAACCTATAGAGCATAAATTATGTTTTTACTAAGAATAATTTCTCTATATGTTTCTGCTTGTCTGAGGAAAAATACTGCTGTCCTTTTGGCCAGCAAAGTCAAAGGTTTCAGATTCTTGGTAGTTCTGTGTTTGTCTTCTTTGTGAACGAGTGTTTTAATATACATGTTAATACTCTTAACAGAAATCTAGTCAAGAGTTCTGGACCAAAGATACAATATATTAAGTACAGTAATATGTTGACATGGATACAGAGTCTGTGAATGAGGTGTTAACTTGGCACATGACAGCTAGAGTTTAAATGGAAATGGCTTGCAGTTAGTGAGCTGTCATTTTTTTCTCATTTTCTGAATTGAACAGTTAGCTTTATTTAAACTTGGTAACACTGACTAAATTGCTGATTATTGTATGCATACTGTGTTTCTCCACTTGTGTGCAGCTTATGTTTATGTAATGTGTCATCTATTACTGCCTAGAATCAGCAAACAACAATCCTTGTTTGTGTACAAAGCTTCTTTTATAAGATGATATAACAGGATTTGTCTTTAAGCTTAACTTCTTCAGAGCAAAAGGAATGTTGCACTTGATTTCTCGCTACTTGTTTTATTACTTTAGTCCCCTGCATTTGACTCTTCCTGCTTGCCCTGCCTGACATCCCAGAAAAAAATGACAAGTTATAAGTATTTCAGTAGAAAAATGACAAAAGTGGAAGCCTTTTTTCACAAATGAATGTAGGAAACTACAACAAACTTTTGTTGCTTACATTGCTTGTTCTAATTCCTTTATTTGATGTCTGTTCTTTTATGCTATGCTTTCCCCACCTATTTGCTTTCAACAAAACTACAATAGCTGTAAATAACAACTACTTTGTAGTCTGTCTAGTAAGTGGGTCCAGTCTCTTTCATCCATTGAACAGCCTAATCTTTGAGATACAACTACATTCTGTGCTTTGGCTTATGTATTGTCAATTCAAGATCTGCCATGTGCTATAACAGGAGCAGGCTTCCTGGGTGTGCCAGTGTGATGACAACATGGTTCAGAGACTAGAAACAGATTTCAAGATGACTCTTCAACAGCAGAGCACTCTGGAGCAGTGGGCTGCCTGGCTTGATAATGTAATGATGCAAGCATTGAAACCGTATGAAGGAAGACCCAGCTTTCCTAAAGCAGCACGGCAATTTCTGTTAAAATGGTCTTTCTACAGGTAGTATTTAATAGACTTTAAAACATTCTAACTCTTCTATTATTGCTGAACTGTGCATTGTACTGAAGTTGGCAAATCTAATATCAAACAGTGGCTTCGTACGTCATGAAAAATACAGGTTTTTTCCAGAGTACCTCTGCTATTAACCTTGAACTCAGGGCTATCGGCAAATGAACAGGGACCTAAATGACCCTTGTTTATTGCTTTAAAAAGCATCTGAAAATGAACGCAGGTGTCATTTTGTCCAGAGTTAGAAACATACTATGATTTTTTTTGGTTAAATAACTATGCAATTATTAAACCACTATTTTTAGCATTACTTACTAAAACATTGTGGCATCAATGTTTATGAGATAAGAAAGACAAAAGCTGTTTTTAATATATGGAAAGAACATTAAGACAAGCATTCCATGTTAGCTGCTTATTGAAACAGTTATCAGAGTAAACCTTGTTCTTTGAACCTGACTGTAGCAACTGCTTGCTAAAGATGCCAGAATTTGTTGATATAATATGAACACACAATTCTATCGTTTCTGAATTTTAAGTTTCAAAACTATTTAAATTCTGGCAATTAAAAGCTTTGTCCTGGAAAGATTGACACAACAGACACCATTTAAGGAATAGTTTCTTAAAGAACCAGATAGTTTTCTTACCATTTTAGTTGTTTATGTTTTCAACAAAGTTTCTTTCAAGTTTTACACTTGCTCAATTATTGGTAGTTATGCATAGGTCAAAACCAAAACCAAACAAGTCTGGTTATTTCTTATGTGGTGTCCAACAGTACCTTCAGAGAAAGGAGAGAAGCAAATGATTGCCCTTTCCGGTCATCCCTTTCCAAAGACACCATAAATCAGACGTTTGTGGACACTGTTGCTTTTGAGAATATTGGTTTTGAAGTGAAATGTCTGTCTACACGGATAAATGTTAAAATGGCTGTGACATATAATACATAAACATATATATATTTTTTATTTTTGAATAGCTCAATGGTGATTCGGGATTTAACCTTGCGCAGTGCTGCTAGCTTTGGCTCTTTTCATCTGATCCGCTTGCTTTACGATGAATACATGTTTTACTTAGTAGAGCATCGTGTTGCTCAGGCAACAGGAGAGACACCTATTGCAGTTATGGGAGAGGTAAGATAATATGTAAGAGACTAGACTGATAGATTTAGTGATGATTTGGAAAAAGTGTTTTTTAAGCATGTACGTAGAATGGTAGGATGTTCTGCAGTATAACAGTAGACTGAGTTACAAATATATACAGTGGTTTCAAACTTGATTCACTGGTTCATTGTCAGAGTACTAAAATCACACTGAATTCTTAAAATCAATTATTTCTAAAATAACTTACTCTTTTACAAATCTGCACACAGATTCATGTGCATAGTTTGAAAAATGTTGATCAACCTACAACCATTTTCCACTCTTTGAGACCTGAATATTTTATGTGTAAATAAAAGAGCATAGTAATAGGAAAATGTTACTTGTGTGGATCCATTTACATGCATTTGCACACATAATTCCCACACAAAATGTATACCCTCTTTGACATTAGAAGGCTGGTTTACATGCAGAATTTTGGCTTGTACAGTACTGTTCACATACCAGTGCAGACATACATAGAGGTTTGCAACACATTTGATTTTCATACAACTGTTTCAAAGACTATTGGTTTAAAAAGCAGATCTAGAGTCTTAATTCATAACAATAATTTTATACTCAGCTATGGCATCTACAAAGCAAAGTCTTTCTTATCCCTCTTCAGTAGTTCATCTGACCTTTAATTTTGAGTGACACAGTAAGGAAAGCATGAATTGTTCCCAAAGAATTATGCTTCAAAGTTGCTGGAAAATGGATATATTTGAATATATGCTAAATTGTTAATAGGATGGATTTGTTGCATTTTTACACTTGTGAGTCACTCTATCATGTTCTGTGTTACCTATAAATTGCAGGTAATTTTGCTAGTTGATTTGGCATCGGTTGTCATTCTTCCCACAAGATATATTGATAGATTTATTAAATATTATAAAGAGATAATACACTTTCAAGAGAAATTGGAAAATGTCTCAGCTTTCTTTGTCAAATTATTCTATATCATGTGTCATGACATGTTTCAGAAAAATTAAATAGTATTTCTACTTAGTAGAAAGGCCCACCATCAGTATACATGCTGTTATATTTCTTGCCTTACATTTGCAGAAAGTATTACACAAGTATAGGTACTACATTCTTCTTGTCTCTGCAGACTTTATATCTTAGACATAAATGTAGCATAGGGTTTTCTAAAAAGTTTACGAGACTGAAGATGGAAATACTATGAGGAAGTAAGTATTGCAAAACATTTGGAGGTGAGGGGCAGAATAGAAGTTAGATGCATTAAATGTGTGTTTTCTTATGTTTCTGTGTATTCAATGGCTGTGACTGAAATAAAATGAGGAAGATTACAGTGCAACAAGCACTGTAAGACAGTATAAACTGGTTGCAGCTGAGAAAAGCATTCTCATACTTCTCCCTTCCTCTTCTTCCACCCTTGGACATAGGTATTGGCAAAATTCTTCTGGAAAAGACTGGTACCATCATTTATGGTTAGAAATGTATCTGTCTAAACAATGTGCTCCTTTCATTTGATATCCATTGGTGGCATTTTACTCTTCCAAATTTCACACAAGAGAAATGGAGAAAGGAAAGGGAAGAAGGTTTCTAACTTACACGCAACTTCTTTTAAAAGGTCTGCATTTTGATGTAAATCAGTTATCAGGTTATAAACCCTTTCTCAGCAGTGCCTTTCATCTACCTTACAGGTAGATTAGCAACACTGCGGCACACCTTCATTTTTGTTCCAGCACAATTAAAATGGTGCCTGGGAAATTTTAAAAAGAGCTTTTTGTTAAAATATTGGCAGTTCAGAATGAATATCAATTATAATTTATGGCTTTATAAAACTCAGAAATAGCTCACTTCAAACAACAAAGGCCCTGATGAAGCAATCTTTAAAAAAGGTTGTTCTAATTTTTGAGGGTTTACTTAGTGATAATTGTCTTAATAAGCACAAGACTGAAATGGAATGGGAAATTGCTCTGCTATGGATGTGGCTGCAGCTAAGATTATTCATTTGAATGAATGCAACTGTCAAACCAGTGGGGGACAGATTTCCTACATCATAGATATTCTAAGATCACATTTGCTTAAGACTGTGTCCATTTCTCTTATTGTTTATTTTGCAGTTTGGTGATTTAAATGCTGTGTCCCCTGGAAATATGGATAAAGGTAAGCATTTTAGTATCTCCAGGGTCTAATTCTGTGTAGAGCTAATGTGTCTCTGAGCAAAATAAATCTTTATGTTTTAAAAACACAGTCAAACAGAATTTAGAGTCGTATCATCCTTTAAAGAGCATGTATATGTTGTATGGATACATTGATATAATACAATAGCTATGTATGTAATATCACACATAATAATGACTGGAATATTGTAGGTTTGTTTTAAAATAAGAATATTTAAAAGATGTTTATTCTTGTCACAAAGGAATATCCAATTTTAATGCAAATTTTGTATTATCTAATAGGACAGAGGAGGGTAGCAGCTGTGTGAATTAAAACAAGAGTATACTTATGGATGTTTAACTGTAGTGAATGTTTTGCTATGTCAAGAAACAGAATTGTATGCAAGTAGTCAGGGAGAAGTTAGTTCCTTACAATCCCTTCATGCCGTATTTTGACATGCTTTCTTATACTGATTGCCTGAGTGATTTGAGGTGATTTGACCTCAGAACATTCAACTAGTGAGTATAAGAATGTTTGTCAAAATTTGGATC
The DNA here is from genome assembly GCF_017639235.1 of Corvus kubaryi. Taxonomy (NCBI): domain Eukaryota; kingdom Metazoa; phylum Chordata; class Aves; order Passeriformes; family Corvidae; genus Corvus; species Corvus kubaryi. The sequence continues at coordinate 17,716,064 of NW_024582075.1, forward strand.
AAGTTACCCCAACTCTTCTTGCCCCTGTTTCCCTATCTGTAACTAAAAGTAACAACTCTTGTTCATCATGTTTAGGAAATTAGGCATTTTCCAATACGAAGTTAACATTGATTGTTAGACCTTTTGAGATTGGAATTGTTTTTTCCACAACAACAGTGCATAGCTCAAGGGATCAAACCTGAGTCTGTTTATCTATTTGAGATAATAGTTGACTTTTTGCCATTAAAATGTTAATTTTCAGTTTGTGCTTTATCAGATTGCTCCCTTGTATTTCAACTATTACTTGCAAAATAAAGAGCTTTGTATTAGAAGCTTTTTTCCTTTGTGGTAGTTACATGCTGGTATGTTTGTGCAGATGAGGGCAGCGAAGTTGAAAGTGAAATAGATGAAGAGCTGGATGAAAGTGGAGAACCACAAGCCAAGAGGGAGAAAACTGAGCTAAACCAGGCATTCCAGGTGGGCTGCATGCAGCCAGTGCTTGAGAGTGGAGTACAGCAGAATCTCCTGAACCCAATTCATAATGAGCACATTGTTGCAACTACTCAGACTATCAGGCAATGCAGTGCTACTGGAAATACATACACTGCAGTCTAACATGAAACCTCCCCTGGCCTCCAACACATGCCCCATTGCATTAGCCTTTTAGGTTTAATATGAAAAAAAGAAAAAAAAAAAAAGAATAAGTCCGAAGGTTGACTGTTGTCAAATGTAACTGTTCTGATCATAATTTTGTTGGAGTTGTTCAATGGAATGGATGTATGTATTTTGCCAGGTCTGTTTAAAAAAAAATTTTTTTTGTAAACAAAATCATTTTACATTGGCCACTCAATATGAAGAGGTTTCTTTGTATCAAATGCAAGGAAGATCTTTGCAAAGTTTAATGTTAATGTTTCGTCCTCTTATAATAATTTAATTTTTTTCATAGTTTAAAAATATTTTAATGTTAATTATTAGTTATTATGCTGATTTCGTATAGATAGGTTTTTAATTAGATGCACTTCTGTGAAATATCAAAAGAACTATTTTCTTTGATTTACACTGGAGGCATACTTATTTGACAGCAGATGTATCAAATTTGTTATAAAAGGTGCTTTTCATCGTACTACGAGAAGACACTATTTTGATAAAATTGTGAGTATTCAGGGGGATTTTTTTGTAATAATGCTGGAGGGTTGAGAAGATCTCCTAGTTTCTTTCTGTAAGGAAGAAGCTGTTTAAATGACAGAATTGTATCAGAATGTGGTAATCTGTATGGCATAAATGTACCTAATAATCTGAACATGATGTAAACAATGCAAGCTTCGTTTAAAATCAACAGTTTCAGATATTATTTGCATACCGGTTCCTCTGTTTTGAAGACTACTGATTCTGTGTCAGGCCACTGAACAGATGCTTTTGATTGTTCAGTGGCACTGTAGTTGTTAGAAACTGAAGCTAAAAAAAAAGTGACTTGATTATTCTTAATTTTAAGTGTATGTGCTACTTATGCTGAACTGGACATACAGGAAAACATTCCATTTGAATGACTTTCTTCTATTCCAGGTCTTTTCCTACTAGTGGTTCAATCTGCTGCTCTTAGAAAAGATGATTTATAGAATGCAAGGAATGTAGCAACCTGCATCATTTTCCTTTCAAAAACATTTCCTTGTTGGTAAAGTGGATTTAAATTTTTACAAAAATTAGACAAGGCAGTGTAACTGGCACACCTCACTTGTACTTATTCCCAATTGTGTAGAATTTGAATAGGTGGCTAGATGGACCATTGCCATTTAAGAATGTACATCAGGGATCATTGTACCTCGGCTATTACATGGTGCCTTAAACAGAACTGAAGCTAAGACTTAGTACTTTTTGTTATTATTAACTCTTAAATTAATTCAACAAGGTGTGCCTGTCATTTTCAAATTCCCTAAGAAGTAAGGACAGGTTACATAGCCTTCAAAAGAATAAAAGGATTTTTTTATTATTAAATGATTTTAATATCCCTCTTAGAATGACAATAGACCTATTTTTTCTCGTTTCTAGCTGGATTTCACTTTAATACAAATAAAATTTGCTTGGGAATTTGGAAAGCAAAACTAGCTTTAATACCAACTTCAAATGTCAAAATAGATTGACCATAGTCCCAAGCATGACTATATATTTTCTAAACCCTTGCCTACTTTTAATTTTAAAAACTAAAAAGAAATAAATGAGCAGGTACATAATGCAGTGCATGTTTTCAATTTCTATATTTTGTGGTGTATCAGCCAGATATTACATTTTAATGGTTAAATAATATCAGTTTATAGAGACCATATTAATTGACATTAAAGAACTCTAAGTTTTTCTTCACAAACATTTCATTATGCAGACACACGAATTTGCTACACTAAAGTAGTGGAATTAAATAAGAAAAAAAAAAGCCGAAAAATGAAGGAGAACACAAAAAGATTGACTTTACAGAAAAGACTGTAAAAAAATTAGGATTTTTTTATTCTGGTTTATCTCGTGTGTCTGCAAATGACTTTAAAGTCATATATACCAAATGGGAGAAGAGCATGTAAAATGGAAGTGTATTTATAGCAAACAAGTTTGTTGCTAGAGTTTACATATGCTCCAAATACAGCTGCACATAAACTAAAATGTCCTAACATTATTGGTGCACAAAAATAAATTTTAATTCCTTTGCAGAATTGTGAACCCATCCAGCTCATTCTGTGTAGGCATAATTCCTACTAATGTCAGTAGATGGCTTTTGCCTCAGTAAAAAGTAAAAGTGAGGTTTATATTCATTATTTCTAAACTCATAAATGCACTGAATCTCATTATAGATTTTGTTGTCACATATATCGCTCAGTGTGTCCTGATTTTTCCTTAGAAATCAGCACATCTGTACCCTTCACCAAAAATGCTAAAACTAAGCTGTGATAAATATTTACTCCCCTTCATTGTGCATTATAAGATGTTTACAAGTAAAATAAAGTGAAATAATTCAACTTTTTTTTCATTTTCAGCTTTTTTTTTTAATACTGTAGTACTTGTTTCAATTTTTGTGTTGGTTTGTGTTTTCTTATCCTTTCTTGGTTTAATGCTGAATTTGTTGTTGCTGAGAAAAGAGTACAATTGTAAAAGGTAAATCTAGATTGCTAAATATGGTGGGACTTGAGTATCTTTCATTATTTAGCTCTCCACTCCACTCAGTTGTCACAAAGTAAAAACCAAAACTGAACAAAAATCTGAATACAAGAAATGGAATGTATTTCATAGCTTCTAAAAACAATGAATTATCAAGACAAATTGGAACTTTCACACATTCAGAAAACTGACTGGAGTCTGTATTCTTACGCTTACATTCTAAAGATTTTACCAGATTTTTTTAGAGCATCTTACTGTGTTGTAAACTTACAGATTTGGGGGTCTTTTGTTTTGTTTTTCCTGAAGTTTTAATCAAACACTTAGATAAAACATTTTGCACACTCTTGCTGTTTAATAGTTGGGTTTTAGTAATCATTGAAGTAGAGAGATGCGGATACCTCAGTGTGTATTCTGTAATGTGTAGCGTGCGGCTGCATTGCCACACCAGCTCTGGAGTCTGTTGTCAATGCTATGGAGAGGTGTAGCGTGTGTCCACAGGGTAGACATTATGAGAGTTGACATGATTTATGTGTTTTATCTAATCTTGAAATGGAATCAAGAATAGTTATTTTAGAGGCATTTCCCCCATTAGCACAGAATAGCACAGTGAACAGTGTGGGGGAAGAGGTCTTGTTGAACTACCTTTTCAAAGCACAGGGCCCAATTTTCAAAAGTTTTATATTTGTTAAAATTTTTTGTTACATTTTCATCTTTCTTGTGGTGAATCAGTTTTGAAGCATCTTTTTTCTTTTTTTCAGTTTTTTTTCTCTTGTACTGTAGCATGCTCTAAGCACCTTCATTTTTAAAAAGTTCCATAAAAATTTGGAAAATAGATGTTAAATTATTTGCCTATAAAATGATGATTTACAGCATTACTGCCTTTAGTTCAAAAAAAAAAAAGAAAATAATGTTCTGTCATTCAGGAATGCATAGGTCTATATACAAATTTAATTTAAAGCGAGGTATTTTTAAATATCTGAAACACTTTTTTTTTATCTTGTTTTCCCTAGGAGAAATGATCTGATATCTTTGTCATTCTCACCAACTGACATCTGCACTGTTTAGAAAAAAATTCATGTTAGAGATGCTCTGCAATCCAATTTAATTCAGAATGCTTTTACAAAACAAAACCAACCACTGAGAGCCATAAACGTGCTGACAAAAACCCCAGGTTTATTAGTAATATAAGTATACGACAATAATTTAGAGTTTAAAATACAAATTTGAGAGAGTAAGGTGAATTTCTGAAAATTGGGCCCTTGTCACACTAACAGGACATGCTCTTTGTATACGGTTTAAAGCAAATTGATACATGGAATTCTAGTATCTCTGCTAATTTGTTTGGTGATTTAACACTGACAATAAAAACTGGAATAGAAGCATAAACACACAGTGCTTAGTTCTAGTATTAGGAAATTAATTTGATATAATGCCTTGCATTAACCCTTTGAGCATTGTAAGTAACATGATGGGAACAAAGATTTTTAGATAATTTACCTAGTCCACTGAGCATATACTTTGAAATAGCTTATAGTGTTGTAAATTTTTTTTAATTATGTCTAAAGTAAATACTTGCATACTATATGGGGATGTTTTTTTATTAATAGGGGGCTCAGTAGATGTAGGCAAAATATTCATTGCCATTGATATGTACTGTGTAATAGAAAACAGTACTTCAGCTCCCTGGTTTTCATAATTGCATATATATACAAAGAAAATCAAACATGATTCTACAGATAGGAAGTTGTCTACTTTAAGATGCCTTTAGAAGATAAAGGTTTAGAAAATATATTCAGCTATTTTGAAAATCTCCTGAGATAGATTAGTATTGGAATACTCTGGTACTGTAAAAGAGAAATCTTTAGGATTAAAAGAAGGTTTAGTAATAATAAATTTTGCAGAATATTTGATGTGTTTGCATTGAAATTTTTGGCAGTGTTTGTGAGAAACAGGAACAAAAAGTGCACAATTATGTTGATATTCCTTTTAAAACTCAGTCACTGCAATAATGACTAGCTAGAAGATGAAGGTATTTTATTAAATTTCACATACAAGGGTACAGTTTGGATGGCCCTTACTGAATGTCAGAATTTTAAAAGCAACCTAGAAATTGCACAAGCAAATATTTTTAAAAACCCCTTTTGTTCTTACAATTACTGCTTACAGGAACAAGGGAACGAGTGTAGCAGCAAGTAAAGATTCTTTTAACTTAGAGATACTGATGCCACCTTACTAAGTGAGAATACAGTACATTTTCTACTGGTTTCTTGCAATATCAGTCAGCAAACACTAAAGCAGCTGTACTTATTTAAGTCTAGCTGAGGGCAAAGAAAAAGGGTATCATTTAAAGTTATTTAAGGGAATTACGTCAGTAGTATAGTGCAAGTAAGTTGTAAACATTTTTAGTCAGTTAATGCAAATTAATGCATAATTAATTAACATAAATGCAATACTCAAAGGGTTTTTATTTAACAACTTTTTTTATTCATAATTTACTGTAAATGCTTCTGAGTTTGCATGCCTTGATCATTGCTGCTAGTGATTTTATGTGCCAGTAGACCTGAGTTTAATTTACAAGTTTAACTAAGAAATAGTAAAAGCCACTTACAAAGTGACTGCCTAGTGTTTGTTTGAAGTAAAATATGCCTTAGTTTGAAAATGATCATTTTAACTCTTGTTTTATTCCAATTTTTTTCTCCTTCTCCTGTTGAAAAAAATAAATTGGCATTTTGGGATTGGAAGCCCTGAGTAGTTAAATATTTGGTAAGAATTGTTCTTGGAGATTGCTCATTAAGGCTGAAATACACTGTAGAAAACAAGGCCCAGGAAAAGCCTGTGGGCATCAAATGAGCCTCACTTAACACTAATTCAGGAAGATGTTCTTTGTATGTTCCTAAGCACTTTCTTGGTTATGGTGCAAACATCTTACAGGAATTTTCAGTTCTAGATTAATTTTACTCTGAAATAATAAATGTCTTTTTAGGAGGAATTTAGACTTCAGACGAACAACCTTGAATGGATTGGTTTTTAGCAGGAACTCAGTTCAATTCTTTCTGACTCACTGATACCAGCAAAAGCTTTTTACACAAAGAATATTTAATGGGTTCCCCAAGTAAAGTTTCCTTCCATACAATATTAAAGTGACTGCCTTGTATTTGAACATTAGATACCCATCTTAAAGTAACCCAGTTAAGCAATTTAAAGTATGTTGGGAAAATATCACTTTGTACCAAAGCAAGTTGCCCATCTCCACTCATAGCCACTGAAAATTTGGATTTACAGTTAATAACCAATGAGGCTGTTAAAGAAACTTCGAGTGCCTTTCAAAAACTTGGAAAATTGTGCCTGAGGTGGTAAACTTTAATTAGGTTAATTCTAGAGCTACCAATCAGTAATTTTATCAGCACTCAGGGCTTTCTTACCTTCTAGGAAACTTCCTTTGTTGCATTTATTTTATACTGTATTTTTTTTAAGTGCCATCATTTAAATTTCACTTAGTAAGTGGCAGATCACATTATCCAGTCCCACAGCACAGAAACATCATAACACTAGGACATATTCAAACTCTTATTTTCCAGTTGACTGAATATATTATGTAAATGAGGTAAGCAACTTTTTGTAGATTGTATGTGTGAGATAATGTAATGTTCTTTTCCAGTTTTTGGGCTACAGTTGAATATACTTTTTAATTATTTAAAGAAGACATCTTTACAGAATAACGTGATGGTTTTTTTTGTATAATGTATTTGATTTTGTAAATACGTATTTCCTGATGTGATTTTTGTGACAAATGCTAAATCTTTTAGTATATAATGTCCTCTCAAAACTGGCAGGAGCTAAATAATAGTTTGTTGGCAATTTGTATTGTGTACTGTACAATAACTGGGGACCTTTTATAATTATAAAAATATATATTAACTTTTAGTGTGTTGTATAAAAAATGACTGGAACATACTAAAGACAGTAGGATTTTTCTGAATATTTCAGACTTGAACTCAGGCTAGCTTTCTTGTGTTTTTCAAAACAAAATTGTGTCTTGTCTTTTAAAATCAATAAATTTGTTTTCTTGTTACAAACATATCTGAATTGCTTCAGTTTTTATATAACTAGATATTTTGGACTGTGGTACCGATGATTTTGAGAGAAAAATTATTGCATTTACACCTTTGAAATAAGACCACATTTTTTTATTTGAAAACAGAACTAAGTAACAAGTGTGCCTCAGATAGCAAAAAACCCGAAGTATTTTGAATCACAGAACTGTTAGGGTTGGAAGGGACCTCTGGAGATCATCTAGTCCAGACGACCGTCACCTAAGAAGTGTCTGTTCAACTGATTTGCTGTCATATTCCCAGTAAATAGAGACTGTAATATACTTATTCATTTCAGTGTTAACAGTAATTTTCCGTTACAGACTTAGGTAGTTAGCAGCTAACAGTGAGGGGGCGTGCAGACTTTGGCCTCCAGGAATTAGTGGTGTCAGCTTGGTACCAGCAGAACCTACTTCTGCAATTTTTGCTCTAAATATTCTGCAATATGCTAATGTGTTAGATCACAAAACATAGTTGAAGGCCTAATCTTACCAGTTCATGTGGTCTCTAGTATGTGTTGCAGGCTCAATGTATGTTTCATATTATGTTTCAAATAAAGAAATGCTGAATTTTATTTTAATGGGGGAGGACCCACCAAGTAACAGATGCTAGAACATTAAAATAAAATTGGATACCAAGATTAAAACAGGTATTTCACACAAAAGTGTGGTAAAGGTAGAAGAGTTGCATCCTGAATCTTACTTTGCTCAGGATGTTCAGCTGTAAATTATGGTCCACTCGTTGCCTATTCTTTAATTTCAAATAAAGACTAAAAGCTCAGTATAGTACAATACTGGTCCCTGCATTGCATCTTACCAAACAAGACTACAACTACACCAGTGACTAGTTGCAACTGAAGAGTCATGGAATTGTCAAGGTTGGAAAAGACCTTCAAGATCACCCAGTCTAACCATCCACTCAGCACTACCCTTGTTACCCCTAAACTACTAAACCACATCACCAGATCCAGATGCCTCTTGAACAGGGACAGTGACTCCATCATCTCTGTGGGCAAACTGTTCCAATCTCTGACCACCCTAACAGTAAAAAAGTTTTTCTAGTATCTGAATCTCCCCTGACTCAGCTTGAGGTCATTTCCTCTTGTCCTCTCACTGCAAGCACAGCAGAAGAGATCAACCCTCACCTCACTGCAGCCTCCTTTCAGGCAGTTGTGGAGAGCGATGAGGTGCACCCTGAGCCTCCTCAAGATTAATAAACCCAGCTCTCACAATTGTTCTTCATATGACATGTTCTAAAGCTTTCACGAGTTGTGTTGTCCTTCTGTGGACACACTTCAGCACCTCAATGTTCTTTTTAAACTGAGGGGCCCAGAACTGAACACAGGATTTGAGGTGTGGCCTCACCAGTGCTGAGTACAGGGGGACAATCCCTGCCCTGGTCCTGCTGGCCACACTGTTGCTGGTACAGGCCAGGATGCCATTGGCCTTCTTGGCCACCTGGGCACACCCTGGCTCATGTTCAGCTGCTGGCACCAGCACCCCCAGGTCCTTTTCCTGTGGGCAGCTTTGCAGCCACTCTGCCCCAGCCTGTGGTACTGCCTGGGGTTGTTGTGACCCAAGGGCAGGACCCGGCACGGGGCCTTGTAGAACCTCACACCACTGGCCTTGGCTCATTGATCCAGCCTGTCCAGATCCCTCTGCAGAGCCCTCCTACCCTCCAGCAGGTCAACACTCCCACCCATCTTGGTGTTATCTGCAAACTGACTGGGGGGACACTCAACTGCAACAGCCAGATCATTGATAAAGATGTTAAACCTGACCATTCCCAAAAAGAGCCCTGGGGAACACCATTGGTGACCGGGCACCAACTTGATTTAGTTCTATTCACCACCACTGTGGGCCTGGCCATCCTGGCAGTTTTTTACCCATCGAAGAGTCCTCTCATCCAAGCCACAAGCAGTTTTTCTAGGAGGATCCTGTGGGAGACGGTGTAAAATGGTTTTACTCAAGTCTAGATAGACAACACCCACAGCCTTCCCCTCATCTACTAAGCAGGTCACTTTGTCATCGAAGGAGATCAGGTTGGTCAAGCAGGACCTGCCTTTTGTAAATTGATGTTTTCTGGGCTTGATCCCCAGGTTGCCCTGCATGTGCCACGTAATGGGGTTCATGGATCTCTTCCATAGGCTTGCCCAGAACTGAGGTAAGACTGACAGTAACAGCCCTGTAGTGGCCGGGATCATCCTTCCAACCCTTCTTGCAGATGGGCATTACATTTGCTAATTCCCAGTCAGCTGGAACTTTTACAGTAACCAGAACTGATGACAGATGTTTGAGAGTGGTTTGGCAAGTTGTTTTACCAGTTCCCTCATTACTCTGGGGTGGATCTCACTGGGGCCCATAGACTTGTGAGTGTCTAATTGGCACAGCTGGTCACTAACCATTTCCTCCTGCATTACGGGGGCTTCACTCATCTTCCCATCACCAATTTCCAGCTCTGGTAATTTCTCGAGCTGTGTATCCCAAGGACAAGTGGGAATGATATTAAAGACCAAGGCAAAGAAGACATTAAGTACCTCTGCCTTTTCCTCATGCCCTGTCACTACACTACCCTCTGCATTCAACAAATGATGAAGACACTCCTTAACTGTCCTTTTGCTATCACTGTATTTACACAAACTTTTTTTCTTGTCTTGTAACTGTTGCTGCCAAGTCAAGTTCTAGCAGGGCTTTGACCCCTCTAATCTTTTCCCTACATGATCTTGCAACATCCGTACAGTCCTCCCAAGTTATTTGACCCTTCTTCCAGAGATAATAGATTCTCTTTTTTTCCCTAAGTCTTCTGTTTAACACAAGCTGATCTTCTTCCCTGATGACTTGTCTCTCTATACAAGGAGACAGCCTGATCCTGAATATTTAACAATTCCTTTCTAAAGCACATCCAGCCTTCCTGGACTCTTTTGTCCTTCAGGACTGACTCCAAAGGGGCTCTGTCAATCAATGTCCTAAACAGGCCAAAGTCTGCTAGATGGAAATTCAAGGTGGAAGTTCTGCTGGTGCCCGTCCTTACTCCACCCAGTAGTGAAAACTTAATATTTTGTGGTCTCTCTGCCCAAGAAAGCCACCAGCCACCACAGCACCCACTAGTCTTTCTTTGCTCACTGTCATGGTTTAGGCCCAGCCAGCAGCCAAGCCCCACACAGCCACTTGTTCATTCCCCCACCAGCGGGATCGGGGAGAGAACTGGAAGGGCAAATGGAGAAAACTTGAGGGCTGAAATAAAGACAGTTTAATCAGGAAAGCAAAAGCCATGCACACAAGCCAAGCAGAATCACTTATATTCTAAGCATGATGCCATATGGTCTGGAATATCCCTTTGGTCAGTTTGGGTCACCTGTCCCAGCTGTGTCTCCTCCCAACCTCCCCAATCTCCCCAGTGTGGCAGTACCGAAAGCAGAAAAGGCCTTGGCTCTGTGCAAGCCCTGCTCAGCAACAGCAAAAACATCTCTGTATTATCAGCCCTGAGTTCAGCACAAATCCAAAACACAGCCCAATGCCAGCCAATATGAAGAAAGTTAACTCTACTCTCACCAAAACCAGCACAGACACAAAAAAACCAGGTCCAGCAGGGCATCTCCTCTGGTAGGCTCTTTCACCAGCTCTGTCAAGAAGTTACCTTCCACACACTCCAAGAACCCCCTGGTCTGCTTCCTCTCTGCTATATTGTATTTCCAGCAGACATTTGGCAAGCTGCAGTCATACACAAATAAAAGGGCAACCATGAGACTTCTGCCAGCCACTTGAAGAATGGCTTATCTGCCTGTTCAGCCTGGTTGGGTGGTCTGTAACAGACTCCCACTATGACATTTGCCCTGCTGATCTTCCCCCTATCCTTACCATAGGCACTCAGCCTTGTCGTCTTCATCATAATCATCAATTTCAATACAATCACTCCCTAACAGTGCTACCCCATGCTATTCTATGTTTACAGAATACTCCTAATTGGTTTGCTAATTGAGATGAGGCTTCATTTTCTAGCAGGTGCCTTGCTGAGACACATACATGGGAAAACAATCTGTAGAGGGACATTGTCCCTAGAGGGATCTCACACCAACCAACTCTTGATAAAGCCAACAGCCTGCATTGCTCAGCTCTTTTACACTGACAGTGTTACCAGGAAAACCCTGCAAAATTCAACCTCTGTTGCTGTTCATATTAATTGAACTGATTTAATTATGAAAGTTTTGTTCACAGTAACACAGATCCACAGATCCAGACCTCAAAGCATGAAGTACAGCTAAAATGTAGGAGAAACTTGAAAATACTGGGTATTGTAAGAAAACAGGAGTGTAAGAAAGGTAATAAATTATTTTTATTACTTCTGTAAGATAATTATCTGCACAATGTTAACGTCAAATAAGTAAGATACATTCTACATCAAGTTATTTTAAGTGTATTTAATTTGACTTACCTAAAGCATTCACTTTAATTATGTAAAATCACATAGAGCCTGCAGTAATCCAGAGTGCATCAGTTGCTTAATTCTGTATCAAGGTCTATGCCAAAAACCACATGAAATATAAGCTGGTTATTTTTCCACAAAAGCATCTGACCAAGGCAAGGAAGAAACCTTGATCTATTTTTGGCACTATTAACATTATGCTAGAGAGAGTTTTTATTCTGACTTGATTCTGCTGGTCTCATTCAAAATTTTGCTAAATCCCATTGTACATGTACTTCCCCAATACATTAGCTAACCTAACATGTAGGACTTTCCGGTTCAAAAAACAGAACAACCCCTTCTTGACCGGAATGTTCTAGTGCTGACATTTTATTCTGAATGTTTTATAAGCAGAACTGTTCTAGAAATGAGTAACTCTGTGTACAGGCATTTGCCACGGGCACACTGCGCACAAGGTCTGCTGCTGCTTTTATGATCAGAGTTCATGGTAGATGTTGTAGGTCAGTACTTATTTAGTAACTTAGTTGTTAATAAAACAGACATATTTTCAGACATCTAGATGGAAGAGGTATCAAAAAACTGCTGTCTCAAGCTCTGCAGCTGGATGTTACCCTTCCCCAAAACAGATGATGTCCTGGCAGAGTGTGTCAGAAACAGCTGAAGAAGCTGCTATAGCACATGCTGAAGTTAGGATCACAAATTGTGTCCTTGCAACACAGGCATTGAATTTACTGGTCCATGTGAGTGACATGGTGACTGTTTCTCAGAACAGTAGCAAACACTTCATCAATTTATTTCCCTGGTCTTCAATGGTTCCTAATGCTGAAGAAAAATTTAGACTTCTCTTCTTCCTCCAGTTTCACCCAAGAAGTCATACAGCCAAAATCAAAAGGTTCAATAATTAACAATGCAAAAAAATGGGACAGCCCTCATCATCACCACATAAATGACAGCATTCCCTTCCTGCGTACTTCTTGGTGGACCATTTTGTGTCTCTCTGGGAAGCATAATTCTTCTACCTGTACACTTTACCTCCATCTACTTATTATGGCAAATTCAAATCCAAGCTTAACTACACCAACAAGTAGACAAAAAAAAAGCCTTGGTTTTGGATGTTTCTGCTGACAAACTTGCCAGAATAACCAACCATATCTATGCTGAATAATGTATCCCAATCAAGCTTTTTTTGTCTTTTTCCTATTAAAGAGAATTTAGTTGATTTAAATTTCCTTAAAGTGTGGGTGGACTTGGATTTTTGTTAAAAAAAAAAGTGGTCAAATAGGTAATTCATTATAGCGAAATTCTGTTGTGATGCCTGAAGGGGAAAGAACTGGTCTCCTTTAACACCACCAGATCTGATACCATTAAAGCCACTTAGCAGGATTGTGACTGTACTTGCTCTCGACTTTAAAAGGAATGAGGCGCTGCAGAGACAGCACTCCAGCTGGGAATGACTGTGAAATTCAAACCTAATTCTGTATTACAGCACAGGGTATGCCTGTAGAACAAACACTGGTTGATCTGTTCTAGCCTTCAACGTCAAAGCAGCAGCTCAACAATAATGTTTAATAGAACACACTGTTGCACCTCTAGACTTAAACTTGGTTCTAACTATAAAATATTTGCTTTAGCAAGAGATACTGAAAATCTAGTGTTTATAGCATTAGTGGCAAGCTAGTTGGTAGCATTAACTTGATGTTACTGATACTGCTGCCTTTGTTGATGGCCAATGAAAGACAAAACGGAATTAAAAACTGTTTTCCTATTACTTCCACAGATCAGTTTTGAAACAAAAATGGTGCACACACAATAAAGCATTCACAACAAGGTAGCAGTTTCAGGTGACCAACATCTTGTATAGTGTTTAGTGTCAAATTTTGATGGAATTCACCATATGAGGGATATGGTAACGACTTGTTTGAGCAATAATCCTTGAAGTTATTTCCTCAGATTCTTGAATAATATCATAGTTTAAAGAGACTGATGGAGATCAGGATAGGAAATGGATCAGAAATTACAGTGGCAGAACATAAATTGATACTCACTTGGTTTTTTTTGCTGATTCACCTAACAATTCAAGGTGTGCATTAAAGGCTAAAAGGAATGATCAAAATTTCCTGTCTTCAGTAGTCCAAGTTCACACTAGCTGTTGTTCAAATTTATAGGGACACAGGTGGGTTTTTTCAGACACATTGTCTTCTTATTTGGTTTGATAATTAATGCCTTCAGAAAATACACTTGCCCAGTACACATTCTATAAAGGGCAGCAATGCAGAAATTATTTCAGACCTCTTCCCCGCATGTACCCTGTTCTCTGCTTCCCTCCTCAAAACCACACATATTTGGTTCAGGAAGCAAGCTTGCTACATTACACTCACTGTTGCAGCTAAAAATTACTGTACCGAAGCCACAGGCATAGAGCTGTTCAGTGGTTTAGTGGTGCTGCCTGAAGCTGGAACCAAGGCTGCAAATCGAAGCTGAGGTGGCAAAAGCAGCAATGGCCATCGCCTGAAGTTGGCCTCTTCTGTGGGACACACTGTTTGTCTTTTATGGGTGTGAGAAGTTGCTGAGGACTAGGTGGTCAGTGTCACACTTCTACTGAGATGAGGTAGTCATCCAGCAAAGCTCCTGGTAAAGAAAAGATACTCTTTTGCCTTGTATGTGCGAAAAAAACTTACCCCTCCAAAGTACCCTTGCCACCATCAGAGCATTGTGAGCAACGGCACAATCTTGCCTGTTGCTCCATTTTATTACTGGTGCGTCATCAGGTTCTCTCATCTAGGAGAGGTAAAATCTATCTGCATGTCACTCTCCTGCTTATCCACTAGACTTCTGCAACTCTTAGCTGGCATTTGGCCTGTATTCAGCTACTTATGGTTACCGTCTTCTGTGCTAAACAAATGCAGTGTTGCCACATCTGTATTTATTCAACCTTTCACTGCAATAATGAATTTGACAGTCCAGAAATCTCCGCTATTTGGACTAGATGTTTTAAGAGCCTGTGGAATTCGCTTTGGTTGTAAGTAATCCTGTTGAGTGCCTAAGCACTTACTGTGTGCAGTAAGCTATGCACCTGACGGCACATGCAGACAGCCTTGCTCCTCCTTCATACAGGGGTAACATCAAATTCCCTCATAAGAATGAGGAACTTATTGTCATAGATGACCTCTCTCAGTCATTAGTGCAAACAGAGGTTCAGGCAACATGTGTGCCACTTCTGTACATTTTGTGGCTAAAGCCTTGCTCAGAGGAACAATTCTCTGACAAAGAATTCTCTATGTAGATGGAGATCACCGCTTTGTACAACTACATGGTACTTTGAATGCAGTCAGTGTGGGTACATCTGCTTCCTTTCCAGGCAGGATAGCCCAAAAAATTATTTGGGTCCAGACAGTACTGACATACCTACACAAAAAAGTCTGGAAACCCAGTGAGCTGAGGCCACGGTACTTTTAAACTCAAGAACACTTCTCAAATATTAATTAACCTTCCTAGTGTATTTTTGACACAAAGGAGTGCATACGAAAGTAATTAATAGGGTTTGGGTGGTTTTCTTTTTCCTTTTACCACGACGGGGCGGGGGTGGCACTACCTAACTCCAACAAAAACCACACAATCCAGGAAAAACTTTTATAGCAAAACAGCGACACCCACTGCTGGATATCACAGTAACGCCGTTACGCTCGAAAAGAAAGTGAAAGGGAAAACGCCAGGGAGGGGAGAAGCCAAATTTCTAAGGGGTTCGCGAACCTTCTCCCTGCATCGCTGCCAAGAACCTCAGGTTCCGGTCTCAACACCGGGCTGCCCCCAAACGCCGTGGTCTTTCAGCAAGGAGAGAAGGACGGAGGGAGAAAGGGTCTCACGGTGTCACCGCCTCCTGGCCTCGCGTGCGCCGCTGCCTCCCCTGGGCACAGCGACACGGACAGAGGGGACAGGCAGGAGGCGCGGGCTCACGGCCGTATTGTCTCCGCAGCCGCAGCGTTGAAGCGTGGAGATGCTTCTCGCTAGGGGGGAGCTGCCGGCGGGACTGCAGTTCGCAGCCCCGGCCAGAACGTCCTGCAGCTGGAGAGAGGAGGGCGCGGACGTGACTGTGACACTCGGGTAGGTATCGAAGCCCCTCGTCTTCTTCTCCCGCGCATCGCCGCCCAGGGCGGGCTCCGCAGCCCGCTCCGCCGGGAAGCAGCTGGCCCCTAAAGGGCACTGGGCACTTCTTGCTGACGGCTCGGCGGGAAGAGGTGCTGTGGGTCACGGGCTGTCCGCACCGCACGCAGCCCCTGTGCTGTGCGAGAGACTCCCGCCGCCTTCCCTCGCCTTCCCCAAGTGCCGGCTGCGGCCGTGAGCGGGGCCGAGGGGCACCTGGACCGCGTCTCTCCCGGTGCGCCGTGGCTTGGGGCTCGGCGCGGGCGCCGGGGAACGCCGGGGTCGGCAGCGGCAGCCCGGGCCAGGCCGGCGTCACTTCAGCCCTTGTGGCTGTGCGAGGGGCTTTCCTCGGGGCGGGCGTTGGTGCTGGTGAAGAAGATCCAGCTGGCACTCGGAGGAAGGTTAGGCCGGCAGCCGCTGGGAGCGCGACCCCGCGGGGCGCTGCCCCGGCACAGCTGTCCCGGCAGCGGGGAAGCGCTTCTCGGCTGTCGGAAGCTGCTCCGTCGGGGAAGGGTACAGACTGGCATGTCAGGATCGTTTCTCCTCCGTGTTCTTGAGTTTGTAACTTCAGGCAGGGATGGTCGGAAGAGGTCTTTCCTCCTTACCTGAAGGACAGAGTCCACTTCCTATGGAGCTAAGTGGGAGAGACAAAATAACCAGCTGGAAAGGGAAGGAAGTAATGGAAGCCAATCTGTAATTGTATGAACGTAACTACGTTTGTTTTTCTGCTGCTGCTGCTTGTTAGACTGCTGTGCTGAGAGGGCAGCAGAGCACAAGAGTGCCTTGGGACGCAGTGTGCTGCTGGGAAAGTCCAGACTGGTTCAGAAGGGTAGTGCTTACCCCTGAAGCAATTCTCTCTGGCTCTGCTATTTGTAGGTAGACTGGCTTAAGATGCACGAGTGATGTCTGCATGCACACGTTTACTGACTTTCTTGAAAGCAATCTTTCTTTCAAATTCGTGTCTTTACAGAGTAATAGCACAGCTGACATTTTAAAATAAAACGAACTGCTTGAATCTGAGAAGATGGTGAAAAAAAACCCACCTGAAATAGGTGTATGTATAGAAAGTAATTAGAAATGCCCTTCAGTGAGGTAGATGAATGAGACCAATCTGGAGCTGTTCTAGACATGCAGTGCTTGTTGTGGCTTTGGTTTTTCAAAATTGATCTCAGTAACTTCTGAAAGGATTGATGGAATAGATGTTTTACAGTTGTGCTTGGTTTTTGGTCAGCAATGTAAATGAATCAGTATTAGTACTGGCATATGAACTTGTGTATTCAGTCATCTAATGTCATTTAAGAAGGCATGAGTGACATAAACTGACCACTAATCACAGCTGATACGGGCTTCTGTCTTACACTGTATTACTTAGAAGACTGATCTGTAGTTAATGTTCTCTTGGTCTTTTCTTTTATACACACATATTCTTGCATGTGAAAGAAAAGCCTGCTGGAAGCAGAGGGAAATTCAAAATTAATAGTTTGTTGGTTCAGGGATTTTTTTATATTGATGGAACAGTTCACATAGGACACAACTGAAAACTTTGATGCTATAATGTGGGTATGTTGTGTTTTTTGTGTCCAACAACACTGGGCTTTAGTTTAATAACACCACATATGAAAGTTTTGGATGAGGGTGCAGTGGTGTGTCATTGTTGCTAAAAGAGGGGAATGTTGCAAACCTGTTTTGAGGTGCAGGCTGTCTTCTTTCTTCTTCTCCTTTCATATGAAGATGTTCAAGCTATGCCCTATCACACCCTATGGGTAATGCGAAACTTTTTAATGGTATCTGGTAGTTCAGCAACTTGATGCTTGAATACTTTGTGTGTTGGGCAAGAGAAGAAGTCTGCAAACAGCTAGATGGTACAGCCTATTATTAGTACTGCTAATGTAGTGTGTTTTTCTAGCACTAGTATCTGCTTATTAGAATGATCTTACTAATATTTGTAGTGTCTCACCTAAGATGGACAATTTTGCTGTGAAAAGAAGAACTTCTCTTACAAATGTTGAACAGAATTGATCATACTCTAGTGCCTTATGTTGTTGGTGGTACGCTATATGTTATTTAAGCAATAAAGGAAATTGACATAATTTAAAATCTTGACTTTTTTTTTCCCTTCCCTGCTTCACACTGAAGTGATGAAAACTACTTTCTTTTCAAAATTCCTACCTAAATATATGTCCCCAAACTACGTATTGGGTAAGCCTGGAAAGAAACTAATAGAATTATCTTAGAGCTCTTTTCCAACCTAAATTATTTTGTAATTTAAGTAGCAAACAACAAAATGAAAAAAATCTAGCTTTCAAAACCATCTACTTCCTTTACCACCAAGATAATATTTTTGCAAAATATTTTTATAGAGAATGAAGCATGCACTTTTTATGTGTATTTTCAAGTGATAAAAGACTTCTGAGTCAAACTATCTGGTCAAAAATTAATCCAAGTTCAGATCCATCGGGACTGGGTGTTGTTACAGCACTCGGTTTATCTGTAGTTTTTATATTTCATGTATCACTGCTGCATGTCTGCATTTTCTGTTACTGTCTGTAATTTAATAATAGTAATTAAGTATAGAGCTAACTAACTATATAGACTATATTGCACAGCATAGTGTACAGTATATAGTTTATTACTGGTACTAAGAGTGATTTTAAAGTCAAACAAATGAGTGGGTTATACTGTGGGTGATTGACTGCTGGACTTCATGCTCCTTACTTGAAGTTGTCTGTAAGAATTCCACCAGCTCAGGCCTTAAACATTTACCCTTCATGTGGATGCATGCTGGGGCAATACAGCGTCTAAAGTCAAGGGATATAAATACATCCACTTTGTTACCCAGAAAGGAACCCTGAAGCAATAGAATTTCTCCTTAAGTGGAACAACTGGCTACTGCAAAAACTGACAAATAAATACAGGATGTTAAAACAAGGAAAAAGGTATCATTATACTTTATCAGGCAATGGACCTGTTTCAGGTGTGGGACAGTGGAAAGCAAGAATCTCCACGATGCAGTATTCATGTATGTGGAGAAAGAAGGAACACTGGACTTTCTCAAGTACAGGTGCCACAGGCAGCAGGTGAGAATACTTCCAAGTGCGGTGCAGAGGAGCCAGCTCTGAGCTGGAGCTGCAGCGGTTTGGGAGGAGCATCCATCAGGGAGACCGTAGTTTCTGATGAGCTATGAACCCAAGGAAAGCTGCAGACTCTTGTGCTTCTTGAGGCTTCTTGTGGAGCAGAGACATTGTCAATAAGACAGATGATCACTTGGTCCAAATTATTATCTGGGACAGTTCATCACTGCTGATTTGGAAATGAAAATGTAATCTGCAAAGTGACTCTTGAAAGGTAGGCTGCTGCTGCTGAGAGGACTCTGACCTTCAGGAAAAATATTTTTATGGGTGCTGAACAGAAGAAATCCTGCTGTCTGACACAGTGCATTGCTTTGGGATGTGATATTAAAAATGTAATTTATATCTGGTTTATGGAATGATCATAACAGAATTGCAAAAGTTCTGGTAAAAATAGTGAGAACTTCTCAGAAGAAAGTAGAAAATTGTTGTGCAGGGAGTGTTCCCAGAAGGCCACAAGAAAATCCAGGGCTGCAACCTACTTGGATCTAAGAAAGCTTAAGAGCAGATAGCAGAGTGTCCTAAGATGCAAATATAGCAGTGTGGTGGCTTCTCTAGGGCTGCTAGGCCTCTTGGATTACCTATCCTGTGTAAATTGATATGTAAACAGATCTCAGTGATCTTAAACTGAGGCTACTGAAATTATTGAAATGTTCAAACTTCGGCATAGCAGCTCTAATTCAGTTTAGTGTTGCTTAATTGCTCTGAAAGACCATTAGCTACAGTTTGTCGGAAGTATTTTTTTTTCCACTTTATCTGACAAAAGAAGCTTTCTTGAATACTTTTAAAAACATACTGTAGAATGCTCGGAATCTTGTAATGATTTTGGTTTCTTCCGTTGATTTTTCACTGTAATTTCTTTGCTCCTTACAAGTATCAAGGATATAAACACAGACAGGACTTAAGCTTCCAAAGAAAAAAATATATCCAGCTTTGCTGTACCTAGCAGAAGTAGGTAACATTGTGCTCAGTCATGGTGCTTTTAATAGGAAACAAAGTTTACAGCTGTTGAAGCTGAAAAGAAGGACCTCTTAGGTAACAGCTGCAGAACCCACGTATTTGTGCATTAAAGTGCAAGTTGTGTACAAAGCGTATTACACCAGCTCTTCACTCATTATTTGTTTTGCCTGAGGTTAATAGGAAAAACAAAATCCCCGATACCTTTTTAAGAAAGAGTTATTAGCTGTTATTAGTAGTTTGGAATGAGTGAGGGGGAGAGAAAGTAATATTTTTCTGACACAGCAGATATTTTGACAAAATTCAACAGCAGCCTAGAAGATAATGTAATTTTTCTGTCTAGTTAAATACAGAGTAAACTCACCAATGCCTAGGTAAGCTGCTTTTGCAAACTGTCTTTTTATTAAAAGGACATGGACAGGATGGTTTAGATGAAACTGGAAGAGTAGTCCTTATTTTTGTTTTTAAAAAATGAACAAATACTCTTTTTTGAAATCCTCTTTTTTTTTTTCTTTCCCCTTACCTTCCATGTATGAGTATCTGCAGAAGTCTTGTTAGTTGTAAATGACAGACATAAAAGCTAAAAGGGCAGCAGATTAGTTTTTCTCTTATCTGTTTGCAGTTATTAAAAGGTTAGGAATTCTGCAATAAATTTGTGGTTTGGTCCTTATATGTGTTAGGTCAAATCAAGACAGGGAGTAAAACTTGGGCATTACATATGCAGGAAAGACTAGTAGATAAATGCTATCTTTTTTAGACTGTTAGTGTCTTCATTTATGCAAGGCCATGAATTTTGTAAGAGTATAATTAGTGAAAACCTCAGGGAAAGTCTGTTGTATTTTACCACATATTATTACTTCTATTTGTTTAAGATCCTTCACATCCTCCTATATTTCTTTAAGGTTTTTCACATCTTCCTTGAGAGTTGCCTCTCTGAGCTTTATAATTTTGAATGAGTCAGGTACAAATCCTCATCCAAAAATGTATACCAATAATTGTTCTGCTGTGATTTATTGCCATTGGCTTCAGTTGGCATATACCTGGAAGTATCATGGGTGGCATTACACATGCATGTGTTTATAGGATTAGGTTCTTTTATGCTGAAAGCAAATTGCAGCTGTTTAATTTAGATATCTGGAAAGCAAACCATCTATGCTGATGTTATGATGATCTGATCATTTCAGTTTTGCTCTGGTTGAAATCTAAAGGATCAGAAGTCATGTATCATCACAACCTTTTCTTGGTAGTTTTATGGTAGCTCCTTCTCTGAGTCTTATTTACATAAAACTATAGTTGAAATGTAATGATATTCTCAGAAGAGTGTGGACATAGAATTAACAAAAATAAAGTAAAAAGAAATATCTCTGTAATTAGAAAAGGAGTGTGGCCTTCCCTTTCTGCAAATCTGGTAACTTTAACCAGGCTCTTCCCCTCCAACATTTTTTTGTATAAAGAAGCAGGTGCACTGACTCATTGAGTTGAGTAGACAGCAGCAGTGTAAAATCAATTTATGAATAGCAATATGAGGTTTTGCAGGAACTATGACTGGGTACTATAAAGTGGCTGAGGAGCATAGCTACTGGTTGTTGTGTTTTAGGTTATGTTGTGCTTCGGAGGTGTCTCAATACTAAAAATCACTGAAAGAGCAACATTTCTAATTTTACCAAGAAGGAAGCAAGGCAAGCAAGCATACTGCATAGAAAACAAGTTATTCAAAATAGAAGAAAAGGAAAAATCCTGCTCTCTATCACATTAGAATGATCACTGAAAGATAAAGGCCCTCTTCCAGCACCACAAGGAAGTATTTCTAGTGCATGTAGCTGGAATAGGTGGTACTTGAAATTATATCTTTGACAGTAGATACTGCCCTTCCACTGCCTTCAGAAATACATCTTCTGGTGCTCAGTGAAGCATTGCTAGCTGTACAATGAATCAGATTCTCCCAATGGAAATATACCAGGAATCTTCTCATTAATTGGTCTCCTCTCTTATTGTGGCCTGAAAAAAAGGCTTTTAAAACCGGATGCTGCTCACCAAAGCAGCTAGATAGAATTCTGGTTGCTTCTTTTCTATTCAAGGATCAGATGCTTGAGTCTTTTGGGCTATTTCTAGCTCTTCCAAAACTGTGTTTCAGATAAATGACTACCCTTATCACAGACACTGTGGCATTTGCCTTTTGACCTACCAGGGAATATATATAAGGTTTGCTTGTTTTGCTCTCAAAGTGGGCCAGATGATACCACTTTAGTATGAAACTTGAATCTGGTTATCTGGAGATTTTTTAACTGCCTGTGGAAAACTGTGGACACTGGGAGGTTTCGAAAAAAAGCAGTATTGATGAGGAATAGAGCATGCACTGATGGGCAATTTGAGAGGGAATTTATGAAGAATCGAGGACATGGCACCAGGACCATGTAAGTGCTGAAATAATAGTGAATGTGTTATCTCAGTAGCTCAGGCACTTAGAGGACCAAGGCTACTCATACAGAAGCATAGTAAGAACAGTGTGAAAGTACTGGTGTTTAATTACGTAAAACAAAAAAGTTTCTGAAGGATGCAAAAAAGGTCAGAGCTGACATCTCAGGAGGATTTAATTTCTCACAGCAAACAGCAATCTAGACTGACAAATACCTGCTCTGTAATCAGCTAAAGTACTTCATTCAGGAACACTGAAAGCTTTAGGGGTGCCTTTGTTTTTGGCAATCCCTGTCACTTGTCCTTAGATGTCCAGAGCTTTTTTTTTGTCCAGACCATTGTCTGGCAGAGGCCTGCAGGTCCAGCAGAGGTGTTTCAGGAGCATCGCACTGCACGACACCTTAGGCAGCACCTTGGCTTCGTTACTGTCCTTACCACAGGCACTGACCTGATGTGGGACAAAGAGAGAATGACAAAAGTATAGGAGAGATAAGGGACTCGATTCTTGCTTTTCCTTCTGTCATAATTAATTTTATACCATTTCCAGTACAGATGAACCTGTCCATTTCTCGCCAGAAGGCAGTGGGGAAATGTGGATCTGATAAGGCTGAGCAGGGGTCAGACGAGATGTGGGAGCAGTGCAGGCAGAGCAGCAGGATGAGCATGCAGCTCTTGCACGTGCTCTGAGCACGGCTTGGGCTAACTGCACCAAGGACTAGCTCATTGCAAGCCTTGTGAGTAATCACATCTTGCAATCCATAATGAAAGTTAGATAGATCAAAGCCTTATCTAGACCCTCTAGATTCCTCTAGGCATTAACATGACCTGTTAAAGTTTGTTGATACCATATCTTTATCAGGTTTTATCTCATCTAGAGCAAATGTGGCTGATCGCAAAGACCTTCAAAGTGGAAGTTCTTCATGGAAGTAAGGGATTTTCAGAGGTTTGCAGACTCCTGAAATGTAGACTCTGTCTGGTACAGCAGCAAGGAAATATTTGTCTTGTACAGTCTTGTAACAACATCTGAGTATTTCCACCTCTTCCTGTACTCAACTGCCTTAATAAATAAGAAAATGCCACCAACCCTGTCTTACAGAAGAAACTGAGGGATGGCACAGCTATGGCTTACTACTCATTATAATAAGAAGGTTGGTTTTGGGACCCTTCTGCCACTAGACCAGTGACTCTGATTTTGCTTGTGAAATGATAAAGAAGGGGCAGCAGGGCATGTGGGAAGAAAGAACTGTCGAAAGTCTGTGAACTACGGTATAAGTAAAGTTAATCTGACTTTAGCATTCCAGACATCTGTCTGATTCTGCTGCTTTAGTTGAGATGATAAATGACCCCCACAGCTAAATCTAAATATAGCTATACCATAGGAATGTGGAATCAGTTTTCAAGCTTTTGCCTGAGCAAGCAGCAATTTGTTTGAGACAGTTTGCAAACCAGGGATTTTTGATTAGCCATTAGAAAGTCTCAGACATTGCTTCCAGACTATTGCATTGGATGCTTCAATGCCTTTGAAGATGTGAGGTTGTGCCAGAGCAGACTGAGCTTGCTTGGTTCACTTATTTTATTTAAGGAAGTATTTTGTTAAAGATGAAAAGCGCCTCCTATGTGAGGACTCCAGCATGATGAAATAGTGTTTTGTGACCTCTGACAATTTGTTGGGCCTATTTCTTAAAAAGCAAGTTGAACCCTTTGATCAGCTTCACAGAGATCACTGGCTGGGCTCTGAATTGCAAGCAGCTGTGCAATGTGGCTCAGGGGGGAGGACAGCAAAGCTCTATCTGTGCTGGCCCAGTGCCAGGCCACCTGCTTCGTAAACTAAGAACAACTATTTCTAGTAAAATTTAATTGCCAGAGCTGATCTTGGCTGCTGCTCCACTTCACTCCTGCCAGCTGCAGAGCCACTGTACCTCCTGCTCCACATGTGCAGGAAAAATCATAATACACAATTGGCCCAACATCGGTCTGTGAGTTTATGCAGTCTCCACCTTCTCTCTGGCTGCAACCTTGACCAAAGTCAGCAGTCAGTAGTGTTTTTTCAGGTTTGTGTGATTTTCCTGCTGTGAATCCAGAGAACAATGAGTTTTTTCAGGGTAGGAGCAAAAGTGCTGGCCCAGGCAGACTGTTTGGTAGGTATCTTTTTGTAAGCTTTAATCACACAGCCAACACAAGTATCCACAGCTAAGGTTAAATGGAGCAGACAACCACAGTATTTGCAGGTGACAGTGGGAGTGCTGTCTCCACCACTCATTCTATTTTGCACGTAGGCCTCTTTTGCTGGAAAGGCAACCACTTTGCAATGACAGTGATCCCAAAGTCCATACAATACTGCACCAAAGGATTAACCCCTTTACTCTTCAGTACCTTCTTGGCTGGCTAATCTGGTTCTATTGAACTTCAGCCAGAGATTGCCCACATACTACAAGACTGTTTCTCTTTTGGCTAATAATAGCTGATCTGTCTCTCCCTGACATACTGCTGACTCAAAACCAGTCTCCTTCTTACTCCATATTATAGAAGGAATTTACCTTTGATCCCCAAATTAGTCAGCATGCATGCATGCATGCAAAAAAAAACCCAAAAAACCAACTACAGAAGACAACCATTTAAGGACCTTCTGGACTATCAAGGCATAAAAACAGATTCTGATTATCAACCCACAGCAATTGCATTAAAATGTGGGTCTATGAGCCTTTCTTTAGCATTTCATAATTGTGGGCCCTGAGTAATATTTGATAGATAAATATGCAACACCTAGCAAGTAGATACCACATAGTAACAGAGGCAATTAGTCATCCATATCACA
Organism: Corvus kubaryi; assembly: GCF_017639235.1. Taxonomy (NCBI): domain Eukaryota; kingdom Metazoa; phylum Chordata; class Aves; order Passeriformes; family Corvidae; genus Corvus; species Corvus kubaryi. The sequence continues at coordinate 17,741,149 of NW_024582075.1, forward strand.
TCCCAGCAACTGTTTTGCATGTTATTAAGATAACTGCCCAGGACATTGCAACCAGCTGCTGATTTATGTTTCACCACTTCCCTTTCACATTCTGAGTTAGGAGCATCAGTGTCTTTGAGGCTTTTGTGAAAGTCCCTTACCCCATTTTACGGTGCCTACATCACTCCTATTCCCTTTGTTCTGCCACAGAACATTCCTCATTGAGTTTTTTTCCTGCTTCTACTGAAGATCTGGAGTCACTGACCTGCACTGTTCATTACTGGCTCCCAAGACAGAGGCGATGCTCTGATGCACCTGGCAGAGGTGACCTTTGGGTCTGAGGAGTGGTTGATGGTCTGTGCTACCATCGATCCACGCAGTGCCCAGTGCCTCTCCAGAGTGAGCACAGCCAGTCTGTCATGCCCACGGCCAGGCAGGGATTTCCTCTTACCAGCACCAGGATTGTTCTCCATGTCCCATCAGCTCTGAATCCGTTCCTGCCAGGGCCCTCCATACACTCTGCATTACCTTCTCAGGCAGGTCACTCAAAGGAAAAATGTGCTGGTGGCACTGGGGCACTGTCCTCCTCAGGGACGTCAGGGCTGAAGGAACTGGAGATCCGCCGAAGGGAGAAGAGGCTGAGGGGGCTGGGGGCAGCTGACGGGATGGTGGGGCTGAGGGGGCTGAGGTAGCTGAGGGTGATGGCAGAGGCTGGAGGGCTAAAGGGATAGCAAGGGCAGAGGACTGAGGGCATTAGGGTGTGGGCTGGGGACACCGAGGGGACAAGGGGAAACTGATGACATAAATACTCAAAAAGCATATTGTTTACAGTATCTCAGTTGTGACAAGAAAAACTGAGACACACTGTTTAAAGTTTCATAAACCATAAAAAAGTTTTCTTACTAAGGAGTTGGTCAACCAAGACAGCAGGCCATCAGCCAACTCGGAAGTCATGTCCTCAGGTGAACTTGTGGCCATGAAAGGATAAAGTGAGGTGGGGGCCATCCCACAAATGACCATCAGACCTTTTGAGACCATTCCCCAAATTGTATATGCATGCCCAGCCATAAGGCGTAGAGCTTTGTATATATAAGTAAGTTCTAAGAAGGGGGATGAGAATTCTGGGAACTTAGATTAGCAGGTATAGTTTGTATAGAAAAACGACAGCTTTGGAACTTTGCTGGCGTATGTTAGGAAGAGTGGCGCCCCATGCATCCAGCACTGAGATAAAGTAACGCCTGTTTTCTAATACTGAACGTACGGTGTTGGAGAGTTGTACTCTTCCCGACCTTTCAGCGACGCTGAGGGCGATGGGGTCTGGGCCGGGGGTGCTGCGGGCAGCGCGGCGCGGTCCGGGCGCTGAGGGACGCGGGGCTGACGGGCCACGCGGGGCCGCGCTGCCGCCG
>NW_024582075.1:17742933-17761814 GCF_017639235.1 Corvus kubaryi
GCGCAGGGGCGTTGGGCGCGCGCCGCCGCGTGCCGCCACAGTTGCCGCCCGGCGCCATGGCGAGGCCGCCGCCGCTGCCCGCTGGTTTCCGCCCCTCCTCTGCCGCCCTCGGGCCCCGCTCCCGCCTTGGCATCCCCCGGCCCTGCACCTTCCCCATGAAGCTGTGGCTGCTGGTCAACAGCCCGTGCGTCCACTCGGTGCGCTGGGACGCCCGCGGCGAAGGGCTGCTGATCGACCAGGGGCTCTTCGAGCAGGAGGTGCTGGGCGTGGGGCTCGTCTCCGCCGGGGAGGAGGAGCTCTTCAAAACCAAGAACTTCGGCAGCATCGTCCGCCAGTTCAACCTGTACGGGTTCCACAAGCTGACAGCGAGTCCGGCCAGCAGCGCGGCGGGGTCCCGGCCCACGGCGGGGGGCGATACCAGCTACGCTCATGGGCCCCTGCACCACTTCTGGAACCCGGACTTTTGCTACCACCGCCCCGACCTCCTGGTAAAGATCAAAAGACTGACCAAGGCCAACAAGGAGAAGCTGGACGCTGGCTTGGAGGTGACCAGCCGCCTGCCCGACGACTTCCAGCACATTACTGGACGGGGACTTGCTGCTGCCGCCCACGTCCCTCGGCGAAGCCGTAAGGATCGGTGAGACAGGGCGGGTGATGGGGGGCCACGGTCGGCCTGGGGGTGGCATGGACTTAGAAATCGGCACAGCCCTGGGGCAGCAGCGTCACCTGCTCTTGCTGGTGGCTGCTCTGTTGGCACGGTGTAAGAAAAAGATTGTTCTTCAGGAAGGTAGATCTGCTTCCAGTAAACACAAGGAATGCAATTACAGATTGCTACGACTCTGCTGCCAATATATAACTACGCTAATATCAATATGTGTATCAGATTATTTATATACCTCTAACTATATTGTTCACAGGTCCTGTTTGTATTATCTACAATGAATTACGTGGTTCGCATGTGTTTCAGTGTGCCTATAGGCTGCCAGCAAGGACCTAAAACTAATACATATGCCAAATTGTCCTTAGATAAAAGGTGCCAACATGCATTCTTCGGTATGTTTAAAATCTTCATAACTAAAAAAAAAAGTTACCCAAAACACAAGTTCAGTTTGCTTTGAAAATGAAAAGACGAGGCCAATCAAAAGAAAGCAACAGTTCTGCTTTTTGCATCTTGTATTTTCAGCTGTGGGAAACTATATACAACATAGAGAAGAATTGAATGGAGAAAGGAAGATTTTGAGATCTACTTTAGGAAGACACCAATTTTCAACATACTCAAAACAAATTCAGGAAAAAAGTTCCTAGAAAAGTCAGTTATTATCTCAAAATGTTGCTCAATGCAATATGCTAAGAGCTATTATTCAACACATTTCAGTTTTCTAAAATATAAATTGTTAAGTAATACTCATTTACATGAACTGAAAATATATCCATGGATATTTTGTAAACTTCAAAACCTTGCCTTTTCCTACAAATAATGTCTTGTCAGGCTCTGTCTCTCTTCTTCGTTTATTTTGTTTGAAATTAGATTCTGATCTTAATTCACATCACTCACATTACATAGCTCTTGACCATATTGCTTTGGCAACATGAGGCCTGCCTTTGATATCTGAAAGACCTTTTTCACCTTTCATCCAAAGAAAAGTTCCCCAGCCCAGGCCATTGCAGACAGTAACACAATTACCTGGTCCAGCACCCTGAGGATGGGCAGGATGCTGATCGTGCAGCCCAGCAGAGACCAATGTGACACTGGTGCCTTGCACTGGCACAACAAGGGGAAACAGATGAGATAATCCAGATTTTCCTGATTTTGAAATGGGAATGAGCTCAGAGAGCCTAGAGTTTCTGTAAAGCTTGTGCAAAAAGGCTGTGTCTGATTCACATCATGAAGGAAGCTGTTTCTCTGCAATATGTACAGACTGGCTGTGGCCAGCACTGCCTCATTGCTCTCTGCTCCTACAGACACTTCCTACCCAAAATCTTCAGTCTGTGTTGTCATTTCTCTCCTCTTAAGACCATTTCATAATGGTGAGGAGCAACTGAAACTAAGTGAAGTAAGACACTAAAACCTGCAAAAAACCTTTTTTTTGAGGCTTGAGTACAGTATCCAAACAGGCACCTAATTCACGGCCATGAGGTGTCCTTCCATGAGTTTACTATTGCAAATCACTAAGTTCTGGTGCTGCCTAAGGATACCATGGGTCCTCCAGCTCTCGCAGTTGCTGTGCCATACATGGAAAGAAAAGCTGGAGCAATTTATGTAAACTTAATGTGTTCAGGGCAGATACTATTAGAGAAGAACTCTATGGCTTTTACGATTCTGGGGTTCAGATTAGATGATCATAACGCTGCTTTTTGGGCTCAGCTCCCCTGAATCAGAGCGAAAAATCACACATGGGAGGTTCTTTAAATAAAGATTCAGAAGTCTAATTGTTACAACACAGAGTTCATCAGTTGCAAGTCACTGACGTCTTTTGGGTTTTTTCCCCCTGATGTCCTCATAGTGGACATAAACGAAAAACTTCTGGCCAACACTGTCTGCATTTTACCTGGAGTGGTCATGGCAAATCCCTGCATGAGGAAGATGAATGAAATTGTCATGAACCACAGTTAACGTGCCTCTGACATGGTGAGGCATTTTAACTACATTCTTAAAAGACACATTCCTCTTTTGGGGGAGTCATTCAGACCTTAATTGTACTCAATGCAAACATATTTTCTAAGGTAGAGAAGGAAGGGATGGAATGGGAGGATTTCTCAATCTTTTAGAAAGCACACAGAAGAGAGATGTCTAAAGAAAAAATGCAAAATGACAAATGCTGCATACTGTCGTCCCACCAAATACGTATCATCTTACTTTGTGCTGCAAGTGGGAACAGCAACTGGCAAGTACAGTTGAAGTGTGTTTAAAAAAAACCACCAGTCTACCAGAAGATTTTAAGTGTAATATTGTCAACGAACCTTGGAAACCCACTGTGCAGGGGACCACTTAGAGCCACAGCAAACATCTTTGCTGGCTGCTCAGGGTGCAGAAATATCAGGATGTGACAACAGCCACAACAGAGTGAGTACAGCCAGTGGTAGAAAAGGGGAAAAGACCACAGCCAGACTCCAGAAACACCAAAAGCCTGGAAAGGAAAGCATCTTCTGAAAATTGAGGCAAATCAGACACATACAAGAATAAATGCTTATCTGAATTGGAAATAAATTCAAAGAAACACTGGTGGCCCTACACTGTGTCTAGGACTGCTGCCACCCAGCAGAAGTTCTGTTCTGTCTCACTGCCTCCCGAGCATGTTGTGCCTCTCCTCCTGAAGCTGATGTCACTGTCAATGCTGTGACATTCCTGTCCTTCATTCACACAAGTCCCTGTAACACAGCAGAGCGAGCAGAGTTCACTTTGATCTGTGACCCGCTGGGAATCAGGTTGCTTAGGGATGATGCAATGTCCCTGCCTCTTGTTTGGCCTAATGAGACCCCACACAGTACCTCTCACTGCATACTGCGATGTGTTTATAGTGCTGCTAAGTCACAGGCATGACATCTGTGTGGCAGACAAGTTGTGTTTGTCACTGATCTATGAAGATACTGAGAAGCAGAAGCACAACAGCTCATTCAGTGCCAAATGCAAGTTTTGCTGGCTGATTTAAATTACTTATCTTTCAGCTTCTTAAAGGAGTAATAGTGTACTGTCAAACTTGTAACTGGGGACCTAAAAGTAGGCTAATGGGTGAATGACCCAAGGATGGATGGATGGATGGATGGATGGATGGATGGACATGGATGTATAGGAGAATGAATAGAATGCTTTCTCCGTCCCTAACAGCATTATTCCAGCACACTGAAGTCCTGCAAAAGCATACTGTACCATCTCAAGAGACTTCTGCTAAAATGCACAGGGAAGGAAGAAAACCTGTGAGACATTATTCTGTATTTCAAAAGAAAGGGATTGTTCTTTGGTGGTATTAACTGTTGCAGCTCCATTGATTTCTTTACAAAGAGCTGAAAATCTAGTTTTAGAAAAAGGAAAAGACTAATGAGAGATTTTAAAAAACAATCAATATGGCCAGAAAACTGTTGCCAAGCTTTCCAAGTTTAGAGAACCCAAAAACCTAAGAACATAAAACATTCAGGTAATTTTTTTTTTTGATGGAGCAGTCACAGTGTTGCCCTGGAAATGTCATTTAATCTGTATTCTGTATTTGAATTGAGACATTTATAACCCCAAAACTAGCTAGTGTACAATATACCTTGATTCAGGTTTCCTACCTCCCAGGAGCTAGAATCAAAATGTAGGTAGCAAATGCATGTAGATAAAGGACTTGACTCTGGTAATCTCTGTGCAGGACATTTCCAGTGGCCAAGCTGATGTGTGGTCATGTGTTCCCCCTGGAAAAGAGAGACGTTGTAAGTTGGATGAGCAACAAGACAGAAAGACAAGGGAGGCCAGGAGGAGCTTGTCAGGCTTGCAAAGGAAGAAGCAGGGACATACCTGCATACCACACTGTGAAGGAGCAGAAGCAAAACTCACTGCTGGATGTCTGTAACAGGCAAGGTTTCTTAGTTTAGGCAAATTGCCAGCAGGGATGAGAGCAACACGAAGAAACATCCTTAAGTGCCAGAGAAGAGGTGGTATATATCCTACTTACTGAACAGTCTGTTGCTGGCCTGTCTGCTGCAGGTCCATTCATCACGGGCAGACTTACAGCAGAGAACGGTGTTTGAATGGTCTCAGTGACATTTTGGCTCTACTTAAGGTCAGTGGCCAAAATGCTACAAGGCTCAAAAAGGTTAATTCTCACCTTCAACCTGTAAACCATTTATAAATCATTTATTAAATACAACTCTTTAAACTGTTGGACTGCTTAGTGTTTTCACTGCCATGTGTGCATGACATTAATAAAAGTGCCATGGAATCCAGCTAGTGGAAGGAATATAACTATGTTATGTTATTACTGCTGACAAAAGAAGTATAGACTTTTCCCAAGATTTCATTGTCCCACTTGAAAATAAACAAAGCATAACTGCACTGTCTTTTTTTTCCTGAAACGTAAAAATCACAACAGCAGTTTTGTTTCTGAAGAACACATTTGGAATTCCAAACTGGTTCATTAGCTTTAAATCAACAGTGTTTAACATTTGGATCAGTATTTCAAATAATTCTGTTGAAATAATGGCTTTTTCTTCTTTATTTATTAGTATCAGCCATTGGACTGCTTAGATCTTACTTCTATCAGTGCTTTTTCTTCAGTTGTGTGAATTTTCTGTAATTGCACCTGTGATACCTTACTGTAATTTAGTTCTGTTGTCCTTATTTGTAAATCTCTTAGTCTGTTTATTTATCAGCATTACGATCAGAAAAATAATGGATAAATATTCACTTACAACTAACAGAGTAGGAACAGAAAATGGTTTTTAACCACACTTAATGGCTCTGTAAGGGGATAAGACAGTACAGCAAGTAAAGTTTAAGGGCGACATATGAGGCAAGCCATAACATGAGCTCCATTGGACATTCTGTCTATTTTACTGTAAACATTTGATTACGTTCAGACGCTACACTAAATGTCACTACAAATTGCAAAGTCAGCTTCTGAGACTTTGAAGGCATGTTGGAATTTATGCATTGAAAGTTTGCATCCAAGAAAAACACTGGAATTAAACCCCCATCTCACTGCTTAGCTTTAAAAAACCACAGTAAGGAAAATTGCTCATGGTCACCATTGCCAGAACTGGATAGAGATTGGAGGGCAGCCATTGCCGTACCATAGTGAAGCAGAATTTGAATGTGAAGGGACATCTTATCTGTGGGGTTTACAGACATTTCTGACAATAAGAACAGAGAGCATTGGGAATCCCCAGTCTGAAAACACACAAAAAAGAACTTTCCAGAACAAAACGTTCAATATTTTTAAAGCAACTGAAAATTAAGTCCTATAATGCAAACTACAGTGTAAATTTACTCCATTGACTGCTGAAGCTGTTAGTTGCAAAGTAACACTAGTGGAGTCCTAACCCAGAGCCAAGGTCACAAAGGCTCTGAATGAACAGACAGAAAGGCAAATACATATACTGAGAGCTGTTACCTTTTAATCAAAAGACAGAAGACAGAGTAAGACATCATGGGTGCCCCAGATGGGTGGGGGCAGAGGGCTGTCCTGCAGATGCTGACAGGGCCAGGGGTGTCTAGACGCTGCAGAACCCAGGACTATGGCCCCATGGTCCACATGAACTTCAAGAAGGAGCTCTGCAAGTTCCACCTCAAGAGCTGTACCTGTGTAGGCAAGTTCAGCAGGTCGGATTTTTACAGCCACCTCCAGGACTTCTGAAGTTTTGTGGGGAACCCTTCTGCCTCCCCCTATGGCTGACCTCAGGGGACAGGAGGGACTTCACCCTAGCCTGAATCTTGGAGGGTGGGAAGTGTTTCCTCAGTGTGGGAATGCATCTTGGTTTTGTCTTGTTTATTATGATTGGTTTTTTGCATTGTCAGTATAACTCCTTCAGGAGAGAGAACAAGCCTGGATCCTCACCTGTACTACAACACAATGCTGGCTGCTGAGGGTGGGTGCTCCCTGATCTGGGGCTATAAGGCAGGCACCAGGCTGGGCTGGAAGGGTGTGGAGGCTTGGGAAAAGGGAGACCAGTTGGCCTGGGAGAAGGCTGGAGCGATGACTTCCCAGCAGACCTGGAGACACCTTCAGGGGATGGTGGCTGGGGCAGGGACAAGTGTTGGCCCGCTAACTGGTACCCTTGTGTGGTGGAATGGCAGCAGCATGGCCCCAGACACCCCACTCCATGGGAACCCTCTTTCTGGAGATGCTGGGTTTGGTGGGACCTCCTGGACACACCCCCATTGCCTGAGACCTCTGGTGTGGTGAGACCCTCTCTCCATGGGACAACCAGGGTAGGGTAATGACATCTCTTTCAAGGGGGATGGCTGGGCTCATCAGGACCCTCAGGTCTGTGACACCTCTCTGGGATCCCCGCAACCATCTCCTGTCTTTGGGAGAGAGGGGGCTCCTGAGCTTTGCAGGAGCTCCAGGGCTGTGACAACCCCCCATTCTGGGGGAACAGGGCTTGGCAGGACCCCTAGGGCCATGGGACCTCAGCACTCCTGCCAACCCTGTCCCCTCAATAGATGTGGTCATCCTGTCCCTGAAAGGGGTGCAGGTCCTTAGCATGAGGGTTCCCACTTCTCTCCCCGGCAAGTGCCCTCCCAGTGCCAACTGCTTCAGTCATCCTTGGTGTGCCTGTCCTCCTTGCAACTTCCTCAGCTCCCTGCTGAGTGAATGACATTCCAAGACACTTTGGGGGCAGCTTGTTCAGAGACCCATTCCCTGGGTAATGGTAGCCAGTTTTTTAGTGCTGGCATCTGCCTTCACTTTGGTTTATGTCCCCGCAAAAAAAGAGATTAAAGAGAATCTATCATTGGCTGAAATCACTCTGCAGCACCTGACTCCCTACCTGCTTCTTTCCCTGCACCTCCAAAACCCCAGTGCCCATATCCTCCTCTGTCTTGATGCCACGTGGAAGGATTCCCATCATGGAAACAGGATTAGTTAGAGTAGGAAAGATTAAATTATTTGAATTGTGAGATTACAAGTACCTATTCTGCTTCCCTAATGTCATTCCCTTGTGCTAGAAATGTACAAAGATTTTTTTTATTTAACTTTTAAATTTTTATTACTATTTAAATAGGAGGAAATGTGAAATGTTGGAAGTTTTAACCACATTCATAGAATCATAAAATGGTTTGGATTGGAAGGGACCCATCTAGTCCACCCCCACTTCCACTAGACCAAATTGCTCAAAGGCTCATCCAAGCCTTGAATGCTTCCAGGGATGGGCCATCCACAGCTTCTCTGGGCATCCTGTTCCAGTGCCTCACCACCCTCACAGTAAAGAATTTCTTCCTCAAATCTAATCTAGACCTATCCTCTTTTAGTTTAAAGACATTCCCCTCTTGATAATATTACAAGATAACACATCTCTGTAATAAGCAAGGCTGCAATATCATAGCTGCTGAATTGTTAAGGCCCATCACTGGCAGATTTGCAGATGACACCAAGGTGTGGAGGGGAGTGCTGATCTGCTGGAGGGTAGGAGGGCTCTGCAGAAGGACCTGGACAGGCTGGATCCATGGGCTGAATCCAGCAGTATGAGGTTTAACAAGACCAAATGCCTGCACTTTGGCCACAACAACCCCAGGCAGTGCTCCAGGCTGGGGACAGAGTGGCTGGACAGTGGCCAGGCAGAAAAGGACCTGGGGGTGCTGGTGCCAGCAGCTGAACATGAGCCAGGGTGTGCCCAGGTGGCCAAGAAGGCCAATGGCATCCTGGCCTGTACCAGCAACAGTGTGGCCAGCAGGACCAGGGCAGGGATTGTCCTCCTGTACTCAGCACTGGTGAGGCCACATTCTGGGCCCCTCAGTTTAGGAAGGACATTGAGCTGCTGGAGCGTGTCCAGAGAAGGGCAGCAAGGCTGGTTAAGGGTCTGGAGCACCAGTCCTGTGAGGAGCAGCTGAGGGAGTTGAGGTTGTTCAGCCTGGAGAAGAGGAGGCTCAGGTGTGACCTTATCACTCTCTACAGCTCCCCAAAAGGAGGGTGTATCCAGATGGGGGTTGGGCTCTTTTTCCAGGCAACCAGTGACAGGACAAGAGGACGCAGTCTCAAGCTGCACCAGGGGAGGTTCAGATTGGACATTAGGAGGTATTTCTTCACAGAAGGGGTGATTGGGCACTGGAATGGGCTGCCCAGGGATGTGGGAGAGTCACTGTCCCTGGAGGTGTTTAAGGAAAGACTGGATGTGGCACTCAGTGCCGTGGTGTGGTTGACAAGGTGGTGTTTGGTCATAGGTTGGACTCGATGATCTCACAGGTCTTTTCCAACCTAGTTGATTTTGTGATTCTGTGAAGATGGGAATAGAAAACAGAGTCATCAGGGACCATACCTGCAACTGCTGTGCAAAGACATTCAAATGACTGGACAATAGAATATCCCATAGGATCCTGCTATTGGTAAGGATCCAACACTAAGGAAACAAGGTCAACATAGTTTTGGAAAAAGAAGCTAACATGAACAGCAGGATATTTCAGAAAGGAAAATGGGTGCCAGTGCACAAGTGCTAAATACACTCTTTCAATACAAAGAACATTTGATCCAGGGATGTTTTTCACAATATTGTCTTGTTGTGTGCTAAGTGAGAGCTTGTCATCTCAGAAATAAGACACTTTTCCTAAAAAAGCATCTCATTCTTGGTTTTACTATGAATTTCTTATCTCCTTACCCTATGTCTTTATTCTTAACTATTTTTCTGGCTCTGTACCACCATTCACATGTCAACAGAGCACATTACTCTTCAGCCCTGCCATTTGCTATGTGCCTGTACCAAAAGCACTGTAAACTTAGAGGCCTCTTTTGATACTGATTATCCAGCAAAAGTGTATAGGAATCTCAGATGGCAAATATATCATGACACAAAATAGTCTGGTTCAAACTACTTGGGTTTTGAGCATGTTTGTTATCAGTGCAAGGTACTGAAGGACAGCATGTTTTGTTTCTTTGCAGGTTTTTGTCTTTAAAACGTGGTAATTTTGCACCTAAAAGTCATCATATTTTATGTTTGAGTTCTGAATTCTCATTGTTCACTGTTGCAAGAACAGCTAATTCATGTATTGCATTTGTCCTGGTTTTGGCTGGGATTTTCTTTCCAGCAGCTGGTGCTGTGTTTTATTCTGCTGCTAGGCACATGTAACAATATCCCCGAAAGGCAGTTCAGAGACTTGTCCAAGAGCACAGGCAACTATCATATGAGAGAAAAAATAATAAATCTTACTGCACTCATGCTCTCCCTCTTTAAGCTTTCTAATGATTCAGGTTTAAATTAACAGCATTTGGTAGAGACCATGCTTGGAAGATTCCCTAAAGAAATTGGGGAAAGAATTATTTTTGAAAAAGCTATGAAAGAACAGTGCATAAAGAAAATATCATTACTAGCACAGTGCCCCGGGGTTCATATTACAGCAGTGAAGCATGTAATTGTTCCTTGTGTCCAACAGAAACATATTGTTCCTTGTGTCCAACAGAAATGCCATAATATAATATAAATATATAATATAAAAAATATACCGTAGGGAACAAAGGATAATCATCAAGCTACAAGGAACAATCGTTTCAGGCAAGTGAATGATTTCTTAGTAGTTTTAGGCTATAACTTACTGTTTAGTATCATTTCAAAAAAGAAAAAGGTATGAAGTGTTGGCCATTATCTCCTGTGGCAATATTATCAAAAAGATGTGCAGGAGTGTTTATATCACAAAAACAGCTCCTTTAGGAAAGTGTAGTATGGCATGACTCTTACTGCTATGGATTTTGCATTATAGAGGCATCTCAGTGATACTGCTGTATAATGGTGGCTCATGGCTTCTCTGAATAGATTTTTTTTTTTCCTGCTTGAAATTTTCCATCCTTATACTGCAATAAAAATGTAGGAGCAACAATATCAGCCTGCTTTAGGAAAAATGATTGTCATCATGTTTTTTCACAACTCACACTGCATGTATTTATGAGACTGAGAGGAAGGTGAGAGCTGCTATGAAATGCAAGCTCTTGAAAACATCTTAGTTGTAATTTTCCTAAAGGAATTTTCTTTCTCAGTGCATAGATAACAAATAGCAATGAAAATTCAGTGCTATTCAGCCCTACAGTTCTTCTATTACTCAGAGTTAGTATTTTACTTAAGAACCACTAGTTATGATATCATTACCATAATAATGGCAATTTGTAAGTCATTCTGCATTTCATAACAATAACAAGGAACTCTCAACTTGGCTTATATAAAATGAGACTTCTTGAGATGAATAAACTTTACCTGGCCAGTATGACAGTTTATGTTTGGAAGTAACATCAAAGGTGAGTACTGTCTGTGGTAGCTGATAGCGCTAAACTATTCGTTAGGTATAGCTCTCCTCCCTACAGGACAAAATTGTGTGTGTGTGCCTGTGTGCATTCTGAAGAGGCAGATACACCAACACAGACACAGAGACTTACACAGTTACCATGAACAGCGAACCAGGTTGACATAGACAGAACAATGCCTTTACTAGGACCCAAGTATCCATAACCCCCACCTTCATGAACATGAACACAGTCCTTTTCTGCCATTCTAGGTGATCTGGATTGGATGTTTTCTAGTGAAATATGGACACACCTTCACTCCTATATTCATAAGAGTAGCATGTTCCTCAAATAACAGTATAGAAATTAATTGAAATTTATCCATGCACTGTCTGTGGCTGAATGTAAAGTTCCTTACCCAGCCCTTGGTGCAAAGCTTGGGTCTTTCTACAAACCATATCTCCTGGGTCATGAAAGAGTCCAGTTTTTCCCCAGTGCACTGCACACACACACAAACACACAGACTGATCCCACTAGTAGGCAGCCTAAGACACTTTGCACTTCCAGCTGCAGTTTCCATGATCTGTAAGTCCCTCATTTCTTTGTGACCTGTGTTTCCTTCTTCTACTGCATCCTTGCCCTCCAGTTTCAGTCCTTTGGACTGACTCTTTTTTATTTTGCCTGATGTCTGCTCTCAGCCTAATTTTGCAAGTACCAGGTGTGGAAGTCCTTGCTTTGCATTGACTGAATGGGACTGAAAACACCATTAACAGTGAAATCAGGCAACTTTATTGTCACTACTAAATCAGCTTCAGGATTTTTGTGCATGCAGAGGAAAAGCATGAGCAGGATAGAGCAGGCCTTAGGCACTGAGGCTGCCTTTGGATCAGCAGGCATTGCCCCAGAAGAAAATGGTCATGGTCCACTGCAGCCTGCACTGGATCCTGTTCATCCTGCTTCTCTAGCCAGTTTTCTTCTTAGGACCTGAAGGAGTTCCTGCACCTGCGTAAAAAATTCCACCAGCTTCTGGAGTGAAAATGGGCAGGACCTAAACCTGTCCAATGGTGTTGGTATTGGCCTTGGCTTCTGAGTGGGGGTTGGGGCGGTTGTAAAATGTCTCGATGCCCTTCTATCTGGCTGCAGGTCTATCTGGATCAGGATCCAGTCATAGAAGTGCTGAGTGGAGGTGTACACTCCAGGCTGGTTTGCTCTTGCACAGCCTTTTCCCCAGCTGGTCACGCCAACGAGCCAGAAGTAGGCAGCACCATTATCTTTGCACACCAGAGGACCACCGCTATCACCCTGCAGTGGAGCAAGAGAGGAATAAGGTAATGTTGGGCAGCTTCTGTCAGCACTAGAGCTGTCTCCTTCTCTCACAGCCCCTGACAGGGCTGTATTCCTGGCAGAGAAAGTCTCTGCTCAGGTACTGGAGCCTCCAGAACTTTGGCTGGGAGCAGGTCAGGGGCTTGTGTGGTAGGGCTGTCTCTCATCTCTGCAGTGATCCTGGATGTGCAGAGGATGGGTGTTCGGGGTTGCATCTGGAGTTCTGGACTGCCAAGAGCACTGGATGTGCTTTCTGGGCATAGTGTCAGGCCCCTGGAACAATGGGGGCAATGGGCAGGGACCTGCAAATGGGGAAGGCAAGGGAAGCCCTAACAGCAGTGGGAAGCTGTGGCTGGGAGGGTGACTGGCCAGGCAAAGCAGGTGCCAGGCTGTGTTGGGGTGGTGCTGCTCAGGCTGCCCGCACTGCTGGGGACTGCGTGGCTCGTCTCACACTCCTACCTGGCAGGGGTTGATGCCACCCTCTGGGTAACCAGCACACAAGTTTTGAGTGTGGATGGCCCCTGCGTACCAGAGGCTGCTGTTACAGAGCCGGACATCAATGAGGTGGACCTTGGCCTCCTGCAGGATGTCATTTGGTCTTTGAGCTGTGAGCACAGAAAGGAATGAGCATACAGCAGTTCTTTGCCCGTTCCCTTCCCCTGTTGGGGAGTGAAGCCCTTCCCTAGGGCTTCCCTGGGGGTTCCCTAGGGGAACACCCTGTTGCCCTGCTTTCCCCCTTCTGTCTGGCTTTGGGGAGTGGTGCAGGACTATCTCTCCAGAGGGAGACCTCCCGCAGCCTGACTGTGGCTTTGGCCTCTGCTTTTGGAAAGCCCAACCCATCTCCCTGATGTGCCAAGTTTGCCCTCAGGGCATGTGTCCTTTTGGGGAACTCACCTCTTGTAGTGGTGGAACCCCAGCCAGCAATGTAACAGGTTTTCAGTTCCAACACATTCAGTGTGGCCTTGGGTACACAGCCCAGCTGTACGTAGCGGCTGCACACTACTGGCTGGTCCAATTTCAGCAGGGCAATGTCGTTCCTCTCCTCACCAGGAGTGTAGTGTTCATGAACCCGTAGCTGCTTAATCTGGCGCACTTGCACCTCAGGGCCCAGCTGAGTCAACTGGGTGGCCCCTGTCACCACGCGCCACATGTTGATGTTCCTGAGAGGCACATGGAGAAAGAAGTGAGAGGGAGCAGAGCCATGTGCTGCAGAAGCCCAGTAATTCCCTGTCTTCTGCTTTGCAAGTCAGAGAGGAAAGCAATGTGTGTGACTGCCCTAGCATGCCTTAGGCTCTGAGAATGTCAACCTAGAGGCTACTAGGAAGCAGTGGCTGGCAAGAGTGTAGAGTGCTCTCCTGAATTCTCAGCTAGGGTCTGCAGTGCCCAGGCATGGGGTGCACTGCAGGGAAGCAGAATGGGAGTAGCACATGGTGCTACAAACAGGGTACCTGCTGGTGTTGTGGAGATATATCTGTTCCCTGCTCCTCCTTACCTGGCATTGGTGAAGCAGTGGGCGGCTGTGAGGACCCACTCTCTGCTGATGAGGGACCCTCCACAGATATGCCCTGTGCCTGGTTCCCAGGGATCCTGGATGCTGACAATCCCAGCCCAGGCCCCTGGCTGGACAGCTGTGCCACCCACGATGTGCAATTCGCCGTAGTCTGGAGCCATGGGGTCGTAGTCATAAACCATGGGGCCGTAGGAAGCAGACATGGGCCAGAGACCACAGATCCCTCTGTAAACAGAGAGTCATTGCTGTCCTGCTTGGTGGCTTGCTGCTGCTCAGGTTGAAGGTCAGCAAACTTCCCTCCCCACATGGCATTGTTTGCATGGACAGCAGAGCCAGGAAATCCCATGGGGCTGTCCACCCCTGTTTCTGCTTGAGCCCCATAGACAAGTTGTGCTGCAGCCCGGGTGCCGTCAAGGAACTGGAGCTCCTGCATGGGGCTCATAAAACTGTAGTGTGGCCAGAAGGGACAGGGAAAACCTCCCAAGTGTTGTCCAAACTCTCTACAAGAGCCTGAGGCCACTTACCCACAGGTGTCCCATATGCTGAGCATGGGCCTGCACATGGCCAGCAGGACAAGGAGGCACAGCAAATTCATCACTGCCAGTGGCACGTATCAGCTGCAAGGAGTGAAGGTTCATTCAGCACAGCTGCTAACTAATGCCTGCAGTACCTTTGGCCCCAGGGCTGATGTCACAGAGCAGCTGGTTCAGTGTTTTAGGCACAGTGGTCTTAGGGGGTGGGCAATGGAGGGGCAACACAGAGTCACAGAATCATAAACTGGTTTGGGTTAGAAGGGACTTTAAAGATTATCTAGTTCCAACTCCCCTGCCTGAATACTGTCTTCTAGAGCAGGATGCTTGAAACCCCATCCCACCTGGCCTTGAACACTTCCAGGGATAGGACAGCTTCTTTAGACAGCCTGTGCCAGTGCCTTACCACCCATAAAGTTCCAAGCAGGAAGGAAGGCAGAAGGTGGGACTGGACATTCCTGATAGGCCCCACTGAATGCTCTGCTGGCAGGATGAGGATGTCCAGGCCTTGTGGCAGGTAGCAGCATCTGGCTTCCAGCACTGCCTGCTAAAAGCTCACAGGAGCACACCACATGTGGCATTACAGCCTCTTTGGGAAGTTCACTGACGCCATGCTCTCTGCATCAGTTTGCCACCAGATCCTTCCCAAAAAACATTCAACAGTATGCATGTGTTTGGGTGCTGAGGATCCAGTCCAGTTGCAGCTGTGGTGGGTAAGCAACAAAATGCAAGCCCAATAAACCAAGCGTTCCCAAGCAGTGTCAACCTTCCTGCACAAAGCACAGTGAAACACAGATGCAGCACAGTCCATGCTGGCCATGCCAGCCACAGTAACACCCTCTGGGAGGCTCCATGTCCTTGCTGTCTATGGCTTCTCTTGCTGTTCTGAGCCCACACTGACAAGGATGGTTGTGGCACCTGGGATGTGTAGCCAAGGACATGCAATTTGAAGCTGTAGACAGGGAAGGATGCTCCTGCTCTTAGCCCCACATGCCAATCTCCGTGGCTTTGGTAAATCCCGTACCAGCCTCATTTCATCAGTCTGGCTGCTACAGCCTTGTTCACCTGCTGGAGTGCAGGGCAGTCATGGGAGAAAAGTAGGAGCCAGCCACATACACTGCAGTTGCTGAGCAGAGCGAGGTCCCTGGAGGGGAGGAGCAGCGTCTCTCTTCTGGTGTCTTCTCACAGAAGCCACCCCTGCTGTTCTACCCTGTCGCCCTTTATAAGACTTTGCCACTTAAACCCAATGCAAGGTTGCAGAGAAGAGCCATGAGAACAACAGAGAGGTAGTAAAAACGGCCTAATGATGAGAGACTCAGTCTGATTAACTTCTCAGGGAGAAGGTAAAAGATCAGGAACAGGGGCTTGGCACAAAAGGAGACTTCAGCATGGCAAGAAATACTTCACAGACTCTGGCTGATGTTAGGTAAGCTCAAATAGAAGGCAAGATGAGGTTTGTTGTTTTGATTTTTTACCAGTAAGTGACATTACTGTTAAGGCAGCTTGTGAAAGTAAATCAGGGACAAATAAATTTGAACCTTGATGAGCACTGTCCTTTCTTGGGTGAATCGTTTTTCTGCTCGTTTACTTTAAAGAAGGGAGTCAGTAACATTTTCTCAAGTGGTCTTGGGTTTCGGAGAGTAGAAGCCTACTCCAGGAGATTGTTCCAAAGAAGGTGGCTCAGACAAGTGCAACTTGATGATTTTGTTTCAAAGCCCTCCTGATGGCCCAGCTGTCACTATTCCAGAAAGTTTACCCAGGCAGTTCCATACTCAGCGTTAGGCCATTTTGATTTCAGTCTGAGATGCAAATTCTATTGAGGCACCACACAGATGCAAAGCACCCTAAACCCACCCTCTGTAATCCCTCACCAAGCTTGCTACCATAATTGAGTTCTTTGTGGAAGCACCACATGGTTCTCAAACATCTGCTTGGGAAGGTTTTTGAGGAAAAATACTTGAATGGAACATTTTGAAACATGGGGAATGTTTAAAAAAATCTCATTTAAGGATGAAATTTTTTTCTGTTGCTCCTAGAAGTGTTGAAAGTTTGCTTCTTTAAATGCTTCTGAAAGAGCCTGTATTTTGCTCTTGTAAATGATAGTCACACAATGTTCTGTGCATCTGTTTTGACAGGAGAGACAAGAAGACATGAAAGCAAATAGAAAACCAGAACAATAAATAGAGAAGATAAAAAGATTGGGGAAAAAAGTGATAACTTCAATTTACAATAAAAGACCAAAGGGAAGTAAGGAAATGATCAATTGGTTATCAAAGTATGTTAAAATCACAGATTTTGAAAAGATGATTTGGGAAGTATACTGTGATGTTTCAAAACTGACAAAAAAGGAGCTTTGTGTTAAAAAGTAGTGTTTGTGTATTCATTAATCTCCAGTAACTGTACCTAATAAAAAATGAAAATGTGTTTTATTTAATATACATTATTTTCCTTGCTTGACTGAATTGAACTGGCAAGCGTAAGAGTATGCCTCATCTCATTGTGAACTCATCTTTCAATTTTAAAGTTATTTGCAGAAAGGTCTGTGCCTCAAATCAACAAGACACCTTCCTCTCTCTGTTTCCTACCCCAGACTCCATAACTGTCAGTGCCATGTGTGTGAGGGGTCAGTGATCCACAGTTTAGTCCTGAGCAGGTGCAGGCTATATTGGTTAGCCTGGAGAAAAGGAAGCAGGGGAGACCCTACTGGTCTATCCAACTCCCTGAAAGGAGGTTGTAGTGAAGTGGGGATTGGTCTCTTGACCCGGGTAACAAGTGGCAGGACCAAAGTAGCCAGCCCTCAGGTTGGTCCAGGCGAGGTTTAGGTTAGAAAAATTTCTTTACCAAAAGGCTTGTCAAGCTTTGAAACAGGCTGCCCAGGGAAGGGATTAAGCAACCATCCTTGGACATATTTACAAAGCACAAAACCATTGTGCTTAGGGAACATGGCATAGTGGTGGACTTGTCAGTGCTAGTACAGTATAGCAAACCTATGGAAAGGGGTAAAAGATCACTTGCAGTTACTGGTGTCACTTGATACTCTCTGTTGTGCTCATTTGAGTTCTTTCTTTAAGGTTATCTTCTAAGACATCTTTAAGGCACACAGCCATCTGGATATCTTCCCTTTATGCAATTAGCATATAACTAGTAATGCAGAATTTATCACTATTAAGGAATATTGCCAGAAGGGTTGAGACTAAAACGTTGTTATTGTTTAGAATTTGCATGATGATGTAACAATGAGGACAAACATTCAAAGTTACCCTCTTTAAGTGCTTCTTGAAAAGTTAGAGGGCTTGACCATGGTTTTGTATCTGGATGACACTTCTGTGACAAGGAGATGAGCTTCCTTGCTGTTTCCCTTTTCCATCCCCCTTATGTTATCTGGAAGCAAAGGTACCTATTAAACTTTTCAATTAATTGATAAGAGGGTTGTGTGCAGGAGGAAAATTACTTCAAGCATGTATATTTTCATTTCAGATTTCATACTGGTAGTAGTTGGAATATAGATCAAATGCACATTTGCATATTGATAATATAAAAATTTTCTTTTTCCACATTCTGTTGGTATAGGTTGAGCTTTATTTTCTTTTTTAATATCAATAAAAATAACAGACCTGTAAAAGAGGTGTCCTCATCCCTGTTTTGATTTATATGAGGTCCACTCCCAATTCTGGAAAGCTCAAGATTACAAAAGTAGTTTAAGAGTGCCTCAGCCCTTCTCCCTATTTTCTGCTTGGTGTGTCTATTCTTTCAGAGGCATGGTGTGAAATGTCTCCGTATGTCCATTCTAGGGGACCATGACACCTCTATATCTCTATATATACCTCAGTGCTATATAGTGTGCCTGTGGAAAGGTAAAGTAAGATTAGGAAGGCTGCAATTTGGCCTCTTGGAAGACAGAAGAAAGGGAAAGAATTGTTTAACCACACTTCACCTACCATTTACAGGTGCCATTTACAAATATGATGCCTGGGTTGGGTTGGACCCCAGCAAAAGACCATTTTTCCCTAAACACTTTATGTGTTTCTAGGCACCAAAAATACTTTTATGGGATCAACCTGTGCAGTCTCTGCAGTGCAGCTGTGGATGAGTGTTTTTGACAACTATTGTGGTAAGTTTGTATGTCTGGGATCTAATTTTTGTTTTTTCCCTCTCCCTCTCTCACCCCCTTCCCCAAATCCTACAGCTACACTACTCTGCTTGTTTAACAGAGCACTGTGGCTGTTGCATAAAGAGCCAGGAATTACCTCTGCAAGTGTGAACAGAGTTGCTGGGAAAAGCTAACTACTGTATTTAACATTTCTGGTTTTGCTGTTAATAACAGGTGCCTAGAGATATGCACACATTGGGAATCAGAGAATCACCATTTGTTTAGATTGCAAAAGACCTTTAAAATCAAGTCCAATCATAAACCTGGCACTGCCAAGTCCACCACTAAACCATGTCCCTAAGCATCACGTCTACATGAATTTTAAATGCCTCCAGGAATGGTAACTCAACCACTCCCCTGGACAGCCTGTTCCAATGCTTGGCCACTTTCTCTGTGAAGAAATATCCAATCTAAACCTCCCCATGAGAACTTGAGGTTAGTTTATCTTGTCCTATCACTCGTTACCTGAGAGA